>NW_005363642.1:546192-547211 GCF_000412655.1 Myotis brandtii | reverse complement strand
TCGCTTCCAGCTGCCTGGCTGCCGGCCGCCATCTTGGCTGACAGTTAATTTGCATAAGGATATGCTGATTAGCCAATGGGAAGGGTAGCGGTCATACGCCAATTACCATGTTTCTCTTTTATTAGTGTAGATAGCTGTTTACTGAGAAAGGTTTCCTATTAGAAAATACTCTCTAAAAAAGAGAGTTTACTAGTTAGAAATTAATCCAAAGTATAGCAGACCAGATGGTTGGTGGTGATGGAAAGAAGTTTAGGAACATTTGCTCCTTCATGATCACTAGTCTGCAACACAGAGATTCTAAAGGGAATATAAAGAACCATCCTGAAAGATTTCGTTTTTAAAAATATATTTTTTAATTGATTTCAGAGAGGAAGGAAGAGGGAGAGAGAGATAGAAACATCAATGATGAGAGAGAATCATTGATCAGCTGCCTCCTGCACATCCCACACTGGGAATCAAATCATGACCTCCTGGTTCATAGGTCGAGGACCATAGGTCGATGCTCAACCACTGAGCCATGCAGGCTGGGCCTGAAAGATTTCTATGTAGCATGAAGGCTCTTGGAAGATATGAAAGTCAAAAAGAATGCTTGTAACATTTTATATTTAGTTATAAAAAGCAAGCAATTATTAAATATCATTATATCTATGGTGATTGAGATGTCACTGGGAAAGACTACATCAGCCCAAGAGGAAACAAAGCAAAGACTGATAAGATCAGAGGAAAAGCCAGGGAACAAAATGCAAAGACAAGGAAGGAAGAGTAAACAATAAAGATGTGAGCAGCCAGGGAGCAAACTGTCCTTCAAGGAAGTGAAGACTAAACCAAGTTCAATGTGTTTACAAACAAAAGTGGCACTTCTGATGGCAAAATATGTGTTACATGCTTTTTTACCACAATTAAAAAATAAAAGTAGCTGCTTTGCAAATCATTTGCCTCATGAGGCAATTAAATAAATTCCTTTTTTCTTCTTTTTTTATTAATCCCCGCCCAAGGATATTTTTCCATTGATATATATA
>NW_005363642.1:521788-546027 GCF_000412655.1 Myotis brandtii | reverse complement strand
GATGTGAAAGAGACACATTGATTGGTTGCCTCCTGCACGCACCCCAACCAGGGCAGGTACATGCCTTTGACCGGAATTGAATCCAGGACCCTTCAGTCCACAGGCCAATGCTTTATCCACTGAGCCAAACTGGCCAAGACTAAATAAATTCTTAAAAGGTGTGAAGTAAAGTAGCTTTAAAATAGTGAGCAACTGTTAATTTTATAGACAAAAGCAATTCATACTAAGTATCCATTTTGGAAGGTAAAAGACCCCAGAAAAATATTATAGATCGAAAACAAAAGTTAAGAGAAAGGATATGGAAAAAGTGACCTGCAAGGAAAAAAAAATGAAGTGGATCTAAACAACCTCAATATGAAAACATTAAAAAGTAAAAGCACTGGGGAAAAAAAACCAAAAACATAAAAATGTTTTCCCATCAAACTCTGAATGCTTTGCTTCAGAATATTCTAAGAGCACCCTGGAAACAGTTGAAACTATCTGTTTTTAGACATTTTAGCATCCCCCATCTAAAGAAGGGTGGTGACATCTGACATATTATTGAAATTCAGGAATAATTAAGTAATAATAAAATATATTATTTGCTTAAAAAATCAATAGGTCAATGTAAGCCATTATTAATGTTTTGGTCTAAGTTTCTATAACTTTTTTTGCAAGATCAGAACCCAAGTTTGACATATGACAAACATTTAAGCCAATTTATATATTTTATGTGTGTACACATATACCATAGTGCACACATTATTTTGTGGATGTAATTATGCATGTTATAATTATGAACCACCCACTTTGTGGACGAAAAGGGGTCACAAGCTCAGGGAAGGCCTGGGCGGTGGCCTTTCAAACTCAGAGACCTAAAGTAACCACAAAGGATGGTCTGAAATTAAAACTTTTTAAATAAAAGCAGTTTATGGTGGGTAGGCATGTCCTAGGCCAGCATCGTCCCTGACAAAGGTCAATCTTTACCTTAACTGAGCCTGTCTATTGTCTCTTCCATATCTTTGGAATGGCAAATGATTTTCCTTTTTCCAGACCCTTTCAAAGCACAGGCACCGCAAATCCCCTTGTTATTATTGAGTTAATGTAGACTGTTAACTGTTCTGTACCCACCTATGTAAAAGATGTATGTGTCTATCATTTTACTTTTCATTCAATCTCAGAAGTTTCTCTGCTTTGCTTTCTCCCACCTCCATAATCTATCACCAGTGGATTTCATGTAACTCACCTGCATCTTCTCTTTTTTCTTAATCCTCACCAGAGGATATTTTTTTGTTGATTTTTTTAGGGTGGAAGAGAGAGGGAAAGACAGAGAGAAATATGAATGTGAGAGAAACACATTGATTGCTTGCCTCCTGCATGAGCCCTGACCAGGGCCCATGCCGGGAAGGAGCCTGGAACCGAGGTACCTGCCCTTGATCACAATCGAACCTGGGACCCTTTGGTCCACAGGCCAACGTTTTATCCACTGAGGAAAACCAGTTAGGGCGTGTCTTCTCTTTTGAACGTTACGTATAAAATTAGGTGCAAAACTGCCATTCTCTGGAGCATTATCTCAATTCGTAGATTTTGCTTCCTGGCAATTATCAACAGTTGGCTCAAATAAACCCACACAAATTCTCTATAAGTTTGAATGTTTCTTTTTAAAAAATATTTTTTCATTGATTTCAGAGAGGAAAGAAGAGGGAGAGAGAGATAAAACATTGATGATGAGAGAGAATCATTGATCAGCTGCCTCCTGCACGCCCCGCACTGGGGATCGAGCCCACAACTTGGGCATATGCCCTGACTGGGAATCGAACCGTGACCTCCTGGTTCATAGGTCAATGCTCAACTCCTGAGCCTTGCCAGCCAGGATGGTTCTTATGTTGACAATTTGTAAACGTAAGAGAGCTGATTTAGTGAGCTTCTAATCAGGAAGGTTTTATTGCACCTGCAGCAGCTGATATTGTCCAGGCCTCTACCCATGCTCTTGTGTCCCTTCCGTATAATTATTCAGAGGATTGTCCATGGACCAGCAGCACTGGCACTTTGAACTTATCAGGAACCTAACTCAGGTCTGGGGTGGGGCCTGGGTTTTGCACTTCTTACAAATTCTTAGGCCATGCCAGTCCTACTGGACCATGGACCACATTTTGAGAAGCAAGGCTCCTCTAGAGAATGTCCCATTTGTTTTCTTTAAACTCTATTCATTTTCTTAGGGTTTTTCTGTGTTTTCACCTAAAAAAAAAAAAAAGATTAAATATCTGGGTTCAAAATGCTCCCAATCAGAAAAAAACTGTGCTTGAATGTGGCTGTTTTTTAATTCGTTATTTTTTAACATGGCCAGGTCTTTTCTTCATGAATGACAAATCTTGTTTAGGGGAGGAAAAAAAAAAAAATTTAAGAGGGCTATGGCAGGCCACTAGTGACACTGTGTGGCCAGTTCTTATAATGACAATAGCATTTTTGGGCTCCTTACAAATGCAAAGTTACAAAAATTACAAAACCTGACATTGTGGTTTGTGGGTTGTTTTTTTTTCTTTCACTTCAATAGTTTGTTTAAATACTATTTAAAAATTTTTAACTTTTTATTATGAAATAATTATAGATTCATAGGAGCTTGCTGAGAAATTTATAGGAAAGTCCCATGTGCCTTCCCTCAGCCTCTCTCAATGTTAACGTACTATACTATCAAATCCAAGAACCTGGCATTACTCATATTTCACGAGTTATATATGGGCTCATTTGTGACAATAGTATGTTTTAAATTTTATTTTAATTAATTTCTTATATATTTTCATTATTATTGACATACTAGAGGCCCGATGCATGAAAATCATGCAAGAGTAGGCCTTCCTTCCCCCAGCTGCCGGCACCGACTTCCCTCTGGCACCCGGGACCCGGGCTTCCCTTGTAGCCTTGGTTTCATCCGGAAGGACAGAAGGATGTCTGGAAGGATGTCTGATCTAATTAGCATATTATGCTTTTATTATTATAGATAATATTAGTTTTAGGTGTACAACATAGTGATTAGAGCCAGTGGTTCTCAACCTTCCTAATGCCTCAACCCTTTAATACAGTTCCTCATGTTGTGGTGACCCCCAACCATAAAATTATTTTCGTTGCTACTTTATAACTGTAATTTTGCTACTGTTATGAATCCTAATGTAAATATCCAATATGCAGGATGTATTTTCATTGTTCGAGACCCACAGGTTGAGAACCGCTGGTAGACATTTATATAACTTACCAAGTAATAAGTTTAGTTAGTACCCATCTGACACTATACATAGTTATTACAATACTAAAGGACGAATGCATGAAGATTCATGCAAGAATAGGCCTTCCTTCCCCTGGCTGCTGGCACCACCTTCGCTCTGGCCAGAGCTGCCTTTCCACCTTCACGCACTGCCCAGAGACCCGGAGCAGCCGGGGCGGGGTAGAACACCTGTGTCATCACCATGGTGACGATGCAAGCATCCTGGCCTGGCCACCACCATCTTTGTTGCGTCAATTTGCATATTCCCTTCTTATTGGCTGTGGGCATCGCCATCTTTGTTGTGAAGTGACAGTCAATTTGCATATTCTGTCTATTAAATAGGATTACTGACTATATTCCCTATGCTGTATGGCAATTAATACTTCTTTTTTTTTTTTCTTTCTTTCAATTATGTATGAGACCAAGCGTCCCTGGCTGCTACAGGAGTCGAGTCTAGCAGACAGGTATAGTTAAGAAACAACTTTATTTTGAGCAGGGGGAATGACAACACAGCACTTAACAGCTATATTGGCAATTAATACTTTTTTTTTTTTTAATATATTTTATTGATTTTTTATAGAGAGGAAGGGAGAGGGATAGAGAGTTTGAAACATTGATGAGAGAGAAACATCGATCAGCTGCCTCCTGCACACCCCCCCTCCGGGGGGGATGTATCTGCAACCAAGGTACATGCCCTTGACTGGAATCAAACCCGGGACCCTTGAGTCCACAGGCCAACGCTCCATCCACTGAGCCAAACCGGTTAGGGCGAAAGTTAGTTTTTAAAAGATTTTTAGCTACGCTAAGTCTCGGTTTCTTCACCTGAAAACAGTGAGAATAGGTAATAAGTACCCCCATGAGTCCTTGGTTTGATTTAAATGATACTGAGTAAGAAAGCCCAGTACAGAGCTTCACGCTTAGGAAATACTCCATGTTAGTTTGTTAGTTCATTTCTTCATTTCTTCATTTCTTTCTCCCTTTCTTTCTTTCTTTCTTTCTTTTTTTTCTTCATTCAAGAATCAACAGTCAGTCAATATTTTAACAATTATGTATGAGACCAAGCGTCCCTGGCTGCTACAGGAGTCGAGTCTAGCAGACAGGTATAGTTAAGAAACAACTTTATTTTGAGCAGGGGGAATGACAACACAGCACTTAACAGCTATATTGGCAATTAATACTTTTTTTTAAATATATATTTTATTGATTTTCTAACAGAGAGGAATGGAGAGGGATAGAGAGTTAGAAACATCGATGAGAGAGAAACATCAATCAGCCGCCTCCTGCACACTCCCCACTGGGGATGTGCCCGCAACCAAGGCACACGCCCCTGACCGGAACCAAACCGGGGACCCTTCAGTCCCCAGGCCAACTCTCTATCCACGGAGCCAAACTGGTTAGGGCACAATTAATACTTTTTAATCCCTTCACCTTTTCCACTCATCCCTTCAACCTCTCCCCGCCCCCACCTAGCAACCATCAATTTGTTCTCTGTATCTATGAGTTTGTTTCTGTTTTGTTTGCCTCCTTTGTCATAGATTAATTGACCATATGCTAGTAGGTGTGGGTTTATTTCTGGTCTCTGTTCTATTCCACTAATCTGTGGACTTGTTTTTATGCCAGTACCAAGCGGTTTTAATTACTATAGCCTTAAGGTATAGTTTGATATTAGGTAGCGTGATTCATCTAACTTTGTTCTTTTTTCTCAAGATTGCTTTGGCTATTTGGATCTTTTGTGGTTCCATATAAATTTTGGATTATTTGTTCTAGCTCTGTGAAAATTGCCATTGATATTTTAATAGGGTTGTATTGAATCTGTAGGTTGTTTTGGGTAGTGTGGACATTTTAATAATATTAATTCTGTTTATGAGCACAGTATATCTTTCCATTTATTTGTATCTTCTTCAATTTCTTTCTTCAGTACCTTACAGTTTTCCAAGTACAGGTCTTTCACTTCCTTGGTTAAATTTTTTCCTAGGTATTTTATTCTTTTTGATGCAATTGTAAATGGGGTTTTTAAATTTCTTTCTGATAGTTCATTATTGCTATTTTTAAAAATGCTACTAGCCCTAGCTGGTTTGGCTCTCTCTCATATCGATGCTTCTCTCTCTTCCTTTCCCTTCCTCCCTCTCTAAAAATAATTAATGGAAAAATATCCTTCAGTGAAGATTAACAAAAAAACATACAAAACAAAAAAAGCGACTGATTTCTGAATATTAATTTTGTATCCTGTTACTTTACTCCCATTACTGTGTTAGTTCTAGTAGGGTTTTTTTGTTTTGTTTTTTTGGTTTTTTTTGGGGGGGTGAATCTTCAGGGTTCTCTATATATACACTGAGTGGTCAGATTATTATGACCACCTGACGTTTCTAGGCAAATTAGCTATAATTTCGCGCTGAAGTTGCTAGAGGGCCAGACCATTATAAATAGGGAAGCAGGTAGTTTACCACGACAGTAGAAGTGATTTTTTTCTGAAGATATGTGTAAACAACGTGATTTAACAGCCTTTGAACGTGGGCTATATATATAGTAGTATCATGTCATCTGCAAATTACTGTATGACAGTGCTGGGGTATTGTCCTGCATCTAGAAGGGTTCAGGAATCTGGAAAAGGGGCTGCAAGTAAATTAAATAAACTAGATATGAAATATAAATTTGGAAGGCATTTTGGGGGGAGCCAGATGGAGCTTAGCTTTATTAACTAAGTTCTTCGAATCTTTGGACCCCTAGCTTTTCATTAACACATTTTTGCCCTATAGCAAAGCAGATATACATATCAAAGGTAAGATTTGGTCAGGTTGGGGGAACTGCCTTTGGCTGTTCCAGCAGCAGGCAATAATATATGCAGATTTTCAGGTTTGGGGAAATGCTTTCAGCTATTTCAGCAGCAGGTAATATAATTCAGCCCTGCTAAATATAGAAGCCCATGAACCTTTTGAGGACTTCTTGCATTTATTATGACATGCTGGAATTAGCCTCCAGCATGACAGTTTTACTTCTTTTTCAATTTGGATGCCTTTTATTATGTTGAAGTATATTCCCTCTTTTACCACTTTGCTGAGGGTTTTTATCATAAGTGAATGTTATATTTTGTTAAATGCTTTTTCTGCCTCTATTGATATGATTGCATAATTTTTGTTTTATTTTGTTTATGTGGTGTATCATATTAATTGATTTGTGGATATTGAACCAACCTTGCATCCCAGAAATAAATCCCACTTGATTATGATATATTAACTTTTTAATGTATTGCTGAATTTGGTTTGCTAATATTTTGATGAGGATTTTTGCATCTATGTTCATCAGGAATATTGGCCTATAATTTTTTTATAGTGTCTTTGTCTGGTTTTGGTATCAAGGTAATGCTGACTTTGTAAACTGAGTTTGAGATCTTTTCCTCCTCTTAATTTTTTGGAATAGTTTGAGAAGGATAGGTATTAATTCTTTGAACGTTTAGAACAATTCACCTATGAAGCCAATAAGATATGACTGAGGCAATGTGCTTACAGAGGAATCTGCCTGGGCAGCAGGGGAGAGAGTAGGCACAGTGAAACGGAGAACGGCAGCGGGAGTGCCTGTTTGAGGTTAGGGGTCATGATTTGAAGGAATCCTTACTGTGTCATTTCTCAGGAGGTTTGGCTTCTTGGCTTTGTTGTATACAACTTGGATAGTCCAGTGATGTTACCAGAATATATAGGAGGGTCTGAAGGGTACGAAAAGTTGGGAGCCCACGAGGGACAAGAAGAAAGTCAAGGGCTGTGGGAAAGTAAAGAGGCAGTGGCATCAAAGGATTGGATAAGTCCATGACATTTGAGAATTGTCAAGTGAAGGGTACAAGATAAATTTCTCTGAGTATAAGGGGGGCTATGTGGTAATGAATGGTGTTATGCCCAGATTTCAAGACCCCCAGCAGACCAACAGGGAGCCAGCCAGTCCGATGCAAAAGCAAAGAGTCTTTTATTTCAAGCTAGCTTGAGCTCCCCGTCCACCACACTCACCGACACAATGGCAAGCCAAGTGGCCGCGAGAGAGAAGCCTGATGGGACCACGGGTTTTATAGGGGGTTGGAATAAGGGCGGGAGAGGGGAGTGTGGGCCCCGCCGATTGGCCAGGCGCAAGTCGGTGTCTCGCTACACAGGATGTGGTCATCTCTATGGCGCACAGGTTCCTTGATTGTCATTGGTTAGTTTAAAATCCCGGGCGTGGCCAGCAGAGGCCTGGGCTTCCGGGAAGAAGGTGCCTCCCTGAGCACATGGGGACACAGGGTAAGATGGAGGGCACAGCCCTCGCTCCTTCAAATGGGATGTCTGCAAGGAAGTTTTGGGGTCCTCACAAGGTACAGGACACTCCCACCAAAGTAGGTCACTGATGGGGAAGAGAACAGGACATTGCAGGTGAAGAGGGCCATGAACTTGGCACCTGTCGTCTTGGATTGGTCACCTCTCTGCACATTGAAATTTGCAAGAATTGATGTGAAGAGCCAGAGCAAGAGGCAGTAGCCAAATTTTCAATGATGGTGGGATGAGAGCAAGAAGGTGGATAGTTGCAGCAACAGGGAAGAAGAAACTGGTTCCTTCTTCTGACATGAATTTGTGAGAGCAAGAATTTCTGGAGAAATAGAGATTCCACAGAAGCAACAGGGAACCAGAACATTCCAAAATCAGATAAGATTTTTTATAAGCCAGAGTTTATTTCTATTTAAAACAATGCGTACAGGGGTCCAAAGGCCCAAAGATATTTGGGTTTAATAGAAGTTATAGTCTAGTGCCTGCTGCCCATGGGTCCATTTCACAGTCAATATTTCTGCGCCCCTGAGTATTTCCAAGGTTTGATAATTCTAAGGCGGAAGGTGAATCTTCTGAGTTTTGGCCAGCTTCATAGAAAATGAACATTACAACAATAACAGCAAAAACAGCTCCAGAAACAGCCATTATCATTGCAAGAGGAAAAGGTACATCATTCGATAAGAAAGCGATCACAGAAATTCCCAGTAGGAGTATGCTTAATCCAATATTTAAAAACGAGATATATTTGTAAAAATCCTGGGGACACCATCTCTGCCATATTCTCAGCAACCAGCTCCTCTGGTCAGAAGCTTGAGAAAACGGGATCATGATGAGTCTTATCTGCAGAAATTAGAAAGAAGGAAAAAAAAATCAGATAAGTCAGAGGCTGATTGGAAACCTATCGCCCCATTTAGCATGACACTGCTTCTAGCTGAAGTTTTGAAATCCATTCACTCTCAGTTATCACGTGTCCTGATGATGTCAAACAAAGGGCAATTGGCTAGGATAACCAAGGAAGGATGCCAGAAGTCAGGGATAATGAGTATCTATTCTTGTGGGTTTTTTTTTTTTATCTTCTTTTAAATTGATTTCAGAGAGGAAGAGAGAGAGAGATAGAAGCATCAATGATGAGAGAGAATCATTGATCAGCTGCCTCCTGCATGCTTCCCACTGGGAATTGAGCCCACAACCCAGGCATAAGCCCTGATCAGGAATTGAACCTTAACCTCCTGGTTCATATGTCGATGCTCAACCACTGAGCCACGCCACCGGGTAAATACTCTTTCTAAAACAGCGGTTCTCAACCTGTGGGTCGAGACTCCTTTGGGGGTCAAACGACCCTTTCACAGGGGTCGCCTAAGACCATCGGAAAACATATATATAATTACATATTGTTTTTGTGATTAATCACTATGTTTTAATGATGTTCAATTTGTAACAATGAAAATACATCCTGCATATCAGATATTTACATTACGATTCATAACAGTAGCAAAATTACAGTTATGAAGTAGCAACGAAAATAATTTTATGGTTGGGGGTCACCGCAACATGAGGAACTGTATTAAAGGGTCGCGGCATTAGGAAGGTTGAGAACCACTGTTCTAAAACCTTCATGAAGCTATCATAAACTTCTAGAACCTTTACATAGAGACCAATATTGAATTGGGGCATTGCCCACGGTCCCGAGGTTTGCCTGGGGATGTATAAAGACTTAAGATACACATTGCATTTTCCAGGCGTGTCAGGATTACCCAAGAGTGAATATATTTAAGATTGTTACACTAGTTCTAGGACAGATCATATGGAACACAGAACAAGGGCCCTATTAATTCATTTAGATTCAGATATAATGTAATAGAAGCTGAAAGCAACATGCACTTGAAACAAAGCCTAACAAGGGAAATTTGAACTCCCACAAAAAGTTCTGTTTTAATAGCCACTTTCTCATCTGAATAGAGTTACTCTTTCTCCCCTCTTGAAAACTATCTGGCATATAACCCATTTGACCAGTGAATCCTGCTGCTGGGCACATTTTGTTTCACTTTAAGAAACATCTAAGAGGCAATGTCCTACCACAAGATCATGAAGTCCTATGTTGTTTTTTTAATATATTTTTATTGATTTCAGGGAGGAACGGAGAGGGAGGGGAGAGATAGAAACATCAATGATGAGAGAGAATCATCTATTGGCTGCTTCCCCACGCCCTCTACTGGGGATTGAGCTCACAGCCTGGTCATGTGCCCTGATTATGTCGATGCTCAACCACTGAGCCACATGAAGTTCTATGTTTTGATCTTATTGTTATTCATTTTAATATATTGAGAATTTTTGTACATTGCATGAAGCAGAACTGTATTTTTCCCCAAATGAATAGCCAACTATTTCTCTACCATCTTTCCCCATTAATTTGAAATGCCAACTGCATCATATTAAACAAATCTATTCCCTTGGCTATATGTTTTGACACACTACCTTCCATTGATCAATCCTTTGCCAATTCCCACTTGTGCTGATTTAGAACCACTTTTATTAACTGGTTTCAGGTGTTCCCTTTCAACTTGTCTTTCAGACTTTTCTTGGCATTACCCTCAGCACACAGATATGTTGCAAGGAAGGGGGGCCTTGTTTGTTTTTTGAAATGTGGGAAAATAACTTCTTTGGAAGACATTATATTTTTATAATGCCGTATTTTCCTTTTCAGAAAATTCTCTCTACTAATTGAATTCATCTTTGTATTCTTCATTACAGTTTTATTTTTATTTTCTATTTACTCTTTACAATTCTGTTCATATACCTTACATATGATATATACATTTATACAATTACAATTATATCATGTAATTTTATATAATTCACATTATGTATTATAATAGGGAATTTTATCAGGTCTATTTCAACAGGTAATTATACTACAAAGGAAAAGTACTGAATTTGTGTACCAATACTTGCAGCTAGTCATTTTAATTTATTACAATAATTCTAAAGCTTTTTTGAAATTTTTTATTGATTTTTTTAGAGAAAGAGGGAAGAGAGAGGGAGAAAAAATAAAAACATCAATGGCCCAGCTGGGTGTAGCTCAGCGGTTGAGCGTCGACCCAGGAACCAAGAGATCACCATTTCGACTGGTCAGGGAGGGCATATGCCCGGGTTGCGGGCTCGATCCCCAGTTGAGGTCCTGCAGGGGGCAGCCAATCAATGATTCTCTCTCATCATTGATGTTTCTATCTCTCTCTCCCTTCCTCTCTGAAATCAATAAAAAAATATATATAAAAAACAAAAACAAAAACATAAATGGACTGCCTCCTGCAAGCCCCCTACAGGGGATCAAGCCCACAACCCAGGCATATGCTCTGACTGGGAATCAAACCAGCAACCTCTTGAACCTCTTGGTGTGTGGGACGACCCTCAATCCACTGAGCCACTCTTTAATTAAGATTCTAGATTTTCTAATTGTACAGTCATTTCCACATACACACAAATCATTTTTCCAATAGCCATACCATTTTGCTCTTCAATTTTATTTCATTATATTGGTATATAATTATAGACTAACTTTTTAAAAAAAATCTTCACCAGAGGATATATCGTTCATTGATTTTTGAGAGAGGAGTAGCCAGGGTGGGGGAGGGGAGAGGAAAGGAAGAAACATCAATTGGCTGCCTCTCCTAGTGCCCAGATCAGGAATCAAACCGGTTTGGTGTATGGGACAACACTCCAAACAGCTGGGCTAGACTAACTTTTAAATAATTTTTTTATCTGACTATATTTCTTGTCTCATTCAGGAGATGCTAATTATTTCTATGGGATTGCCATAAAAACCTACTAGTCACTTTTCCAAGAAGTAGGTTTTAATTCATTCCAGCAAGAGTGGATTTGTTATTTTAGGTTTTCCTATTAAAGTCCTCCATTTCCAGGTTTGTTTGTTTTTACTAATTCCTCATATTAAATATATGTTTTATTTTCAGTCTCCCCCCCCCAAAATGTGAAATCCGTCATATTTCACTTGGAAAAAATGAGACAGAGACACCACATGGGGAAAAAGGGGGGACATCTGTAATACTTTCAACAATAGAGATAAATTTTAAAAAGAAAAAGAAATATTACTTGCATAATGTAAGACACGTTACACAAAGTTTTGGTAGATGTCAGTCTGGAATTATATATCTTATACACATAGAAGACAAAGAATTACAATGCTTATCTATTTTAAAAAATTTACACATAAGGAAATAAAAACAAGAGAAAAAGAGAGTATACCGAGAAACCCACTTCTGAGGAATTGCAATGGTCAGTGAACCTAAAAAGACATCCCTGACTTCACCTAATTATAAGAAAAAGAGCATCTTTAATGACTTCCAAGCACACCACTACTTTTATACATAGTAAAAAAAATTGTAGCATGCTTTACCTGGTATTAAATGCAGTTCTTGGACAATGGAAACCAGCAAACACCCTTCAAGATGAAATGCCAAACACAGCTCTTCGTGTTGCTTTTATAGGAGAAGGGATCTTGATTGAATAACTGTCACAACCTGGTTCTCCTGGAGACGCATTTTCACCCATCAGTGTAGCTTTCTCTCAATTAATCCAATAACCAAGGCCTAGATGCCGAGGAGCTGAGGAAACTCCTTAAAGGAGAGACTGGTGACAAACACTTGTTATATGGTAGTTAATGATCAGGTGTCCATGTTAAAAAAAAAAAAAGAGAGAGAGAGAGAGCTTGGAAACAAATCATCATTTGTTTCCCCCTAATGTTGATGGTGGTGGTTTCATCTGGCTTCACCTGATGATAGTTTGGTCAAGATGAGGAAAGCCTCCTTCTCAGCTACCACCACTTTATACCAATTTCCCAGCCACTCTGGGCTCGACAAATATGGGGGCTCTTGTTGAAAGCACGGTTCTCCAGATTCTTTCATGGAGCATCAGCTTTCCACAAGCACCCCAGGAGGATCTTAATGCCAGTGAAGACTGGGGGGATAATGCTTTCAATCATTCACTCTGTGCTACTTTACTCATGTCTTCATAGCTATATAAACGAGGTGCCCAAGTTGCACATATCCTAAAGGTACAATTCAGTGAGTTTTGGCATATGTATGCATTCATGAAAGCATTAGAACAATCAAGACCATGAACACATATCACCTCCAAAGTTCCCTTTGTTCATCCAGGCCTTCTTCCCTCCAACCCACAGGCAACCACTGGTCTGCTTTTTATCCTTTACCTGGCATTTTTAATATATTTTTATTGATTTTAAAGAGGAAGGAAGAGGGAGAGATGGAAACATCAATGATGAGAATCATCGATTGTCTGCCTGCTACACTCCCCCGCACTGGGGATCGAGTCCGAAAACTGGGCAGGTGCCCTTACCAGGAATCAAACCTCGACCTCCTGGTTCATAGGTCGATGCTCAACCACGAGCCACACCGGCAGGGCCTTTACTTGGCATTTTATATAAAGAGTACTATTTAGTCTAGACACGTCTGTTTCTGACTCCTTTCTTTCTTTTTTTTTTAAAGGTATATTTTATTGATTTTTCACAGAGAGGAAGGGAGAGGGATAGAGAGTTAGAAACATCGATGAAAGAGAAACATCAATCAGCTGCCTCCTGCATACCCCCCACTGGGGATTGTGCCCGCAACCAAGGTACATGCCCTTGACCAGAATCGAACCTGGGACCCCCCCAGTCCGCAGGCCGACGCTTTATCCACTGAGCCAAACCGGCTAGAGCCTGACTCCTTTCACTCAGCATAAATATTATGAGATTCATGCATGTTGTTTTGCACATCAATAATTTGTTCCTGTTTCCCAGCTTTTTTGAAATATATAATGGACAAATACAAATCATATCTATTTAAGGTATATAGCTTGATGATGTGAAATGTTGGTAGATGTAGAAACAGGGAGGAGAAAACTGGTTTCTCTATGTGTCCTGTATTGGAGAGAGAGGACTTCCTCTGGAAGAGACTTCACAGAGGCAATAGAGGAGAACATTACAAAAATCAGAGTAGCTTTTAAAAACCAGTGTTTATTTTGCAAATAAAATGCTCAAGAAACTTTAAAAAGGTCCAAAGGCCTAGGGATATCCAGGTTTCAGATAAGATTATAGGCAGGTGCTGACTATTGGTTTCCCGTTACTAACGCTTAAACATCTATGCGCTGGATTCTGTAGTTCCATGATTCTTCTTGTTGGGGAGTTAATTCCTCCGACTCTCGATGGCGTATATCAACTTCTACCACAATAAGAACGATAAGAAAAACAGTGACGGTAGCTATCAATGTCATTGCCAAGGGAAACATATACTGGCCCGGGGAGAAACCTGCCACAGTAAATCCAAAAATCAAAATCATTAATCCAGTAAAGAAGAAAGAGTATTGTTTGCAGAATCTATATGAACACATTCTTCGGATTATTCTCTGCAACAGAGTCCACTGATCATAAACTCGAGGTGTTCTAATCATGATGAGTCTTATCTGTAGGGATTAGAGGAGAAAGAGGTTAAGGTTAGATAAATACAAGGTTGACTAGGAACTTATCCTCCCTCTTTTTTTTTTTTTTAAATATATATTTTATTGATTTTTTACAGAGAGGAAGGGAGAGGGGCAGAGAGTTAGAAACATCGATGAGAGAGAAACATCGATCAGCTGCCTCCTGCACACCCTCCACTGGGATGTGCCCACAACCAAGGTACATGCCCTTGACTGGAATTGAACCTGGGACCCTTCAGTCCGCAGGCTGACGCTCTATCCACTGAGCCAAACCGGTCAGGGCTTATCCTCCCTCTTGATGTGGCATTGCATTTATTTATTTATTTGTTTGTTTACTTATTTATTTATTTACTTATTTATTTATTTATTATTGATTTCAGAGAGGAAGGGAGAGGGAGAGAGCTGGTAACATCAATGATTTCTAACTATAAAATTTCTTCTGAACTTGTGTTTTTGAAATAAACACTCACAGAAATCTTTTTTATATTAAGCTGTATAGACCATTTTTAAGCAAGGGTAGTATTCAGTTTGGGTAGGAGAATGAATGCCCTTCTTTACAGGAGATGAAAGTTCAAGTATTTAAGCAAGAAATACATAGAGTCTGCCACTTACTCTCCAATGATTCAGCAAACAATAACAGCAATAATAATAAATTACATAAACACGTACCAAAGTTTCCACAAAAAGTTAATTTGTTGAGACTAAGAAAGGTAAGTGAAGGTAGTGTTCATTGGATTTTAAGCTTTTACACACGTGCAAATTGTGATTAAAGGCTGAAAAAAGATAAGATTTATTTTCTCATTGTGTTAGGAACTTGAACATGTATATTGTAAAGTTAGACTATGCCCCAGTTTTGCTGAGGGGATTTTTAGGGCACTGGGGACAGGGTAACATTAACGTTGTCAAAAGGTACCTTTGCAAAGCTTCCAGAGCTCAAAGCAACAGGCCACTCAGATCCTCCTCAGGTGGAGGGATCGATACATTCCTCATCTGGAGTGATTTGTCTGCTCACTGCCAGTTTCTGTCACTTTTTGATTCAATTTTGGCCACTTTTCAAGAAAACTACCCCTTTAACCTAAATTATTAAGTATTTTGACATAAAGTTGTACATTACCTTTTAAAATAATTCTTCATGCCTGACTATATTTCTTATATTGTTCATAAATGCTTTTTTAATTGTTTTTGACAGAGTTGATTTGTCACTATTTCCAAGAACAAGCTTTTAGTCTTACCCATCAGTCATAGTTCGGTTTGATTTGCAATTTAATTTAGGCTTTTCTTATTAAATGCCTCCTCTATTCCCATTAATTTTATTTATTTATAGTTCCTTAGATTGAGCGCATGTTTTGAGTCTTGCTAATATAGAAAGCACTTATGTTTTATTTAGAAAAATTAAATAGAGATGCCTTAAAGAAAACAAATCTCTTGAATGGCATCATAGACAAAGTTATGATAAGTGACAGATTAGGAGAACACACAGGGTGTCTCAAAAAATGCATATACACTTTAACAGCTGATCGCTCAATTTTGAAAATGAAATGCATTTTAATAAACCCTGCCTTTATAATTATTCAAAGTGTGTGTATACATTTTTTGGAACACCCTATATTTTACACAGATAGAAGAAAAAGATTAATATCCCTCATAAACAAAGAGCATAGACAAATTAAGAAGAAAATAAGGAAATAGACAAAGGGAATAACAGGAAATTCATATCTGAGGAATTACAATGGTCAGTGTAATTAGACATCCCTGGTCTAATTTAGGAATAAGAAAAAGAGCGTGTAAAATGATTTCCAAGCACATATAATCACTACAGTTATATGTAAAAAATAAAAAAGTAGATTCCTTTACCTTGGTTAATGCAGCTCTTGAATAACCAGAAAAGTCAAACTCCTTTCAAGACGAGATGCCAAACGCAGCTCTTTGTGTTTCTTTTATAGAAGATAGGATCTTGTTTGGAGAATTGCAATCATGTGGCTTCTCATGAAAGGTCATTTTCACCCATCAGCATAACATTTTCTCAATTAATCCGATGATTAAGATCCTGAGGGGCTGAACAAACTCCTTAAAAGAAAGACTGGCCCTTGCCGGTTTGGTTCAGTGGTTGGAGCGTCGGCCCGCAGACTAAAGGGTCCGGGGTTTGATTTTGTTCAAGGGCATGTGCCTGGGTTGAGGCTTGATTCCTCTGGTCAGGGTGAGTGTGGGAAGCAAGCAATCAGCCTGTCTCTCACACATTGATGTTTCTCTCTCTGTCTCTCCCCATCACTTCCACCCTCTCTAAAACTCAATTGGAAAAATATCCTCAGGTGAGGATTAAGGGAGAGAGAGTGTTGGTTTGGTCAAGCATCCTTCTCATCTGCCACCACTTTATACCAGAGTTTCCCAACTTCTCTGAGCCTGAGTATTCTCTGGACCCTAGGCCAGTGGTTGGCAAACTGCGGCTCACGAGCCACATGCGGCTCTTTGGCCCCTTGAATGTGGCCACAAAGTTTCAATCGCACTGTACGTGCGCCCGCACATGGTATCTTTTGGAAGAGCCACACTCAAGGGGCCGCAGTTTGCCGACCACTGCCCTAGTCAAAAGCACAATTCACCTGGTGCTTCATGGAGCAGAACCACGGGTATGTATTTTCCACAGCACCCAGGAGCTGCTTTATCAGCAAAGACTGGGGAAACACTGCTTAAACTCATGATTCACAGCTTCATGGAGTTATGAGTTTTAAAAAGCTGCACATATATAAAGTGTACACATCAATGAATTTGACATTGTATGTACGCATAAAATCATCAACCTAATTAAAATAAAAAGCACATCCATCACCACAAAAGTTCCTGTGCCTCCCTCCTCTGAACCCCAGGCAACCGCTAATAGGCTTTCTTTCACTGTACATAACATTCATCTTTCTCCATGTACTTTCCTTTTTTAAAAAATACATTTTAGCCGAAACCGGGGCTGGAGGCCATTCATGGCACAGCTGGTGGCATGAGCTGAGGCACTGAGTACTGCCCCTTGGTGACACCTCTGATGAGAGAAACCACACATTTTTTAAAAAATATATTTTATTGATTTTTTACAGAGGGGAAGGGAGAGAGATAGAGAGTTAGAAACATCGATGAGAGAGAAACATCGATCAGCTGCCTCCTGCACATCTCCTACTAGAGATGTGCCCGCAACCCAGGTACATGCCCTTGACCAGAATCGAACCTGGGACCCTTGAGTCCGCAGGCCAACGTTCCATCTACTGAACCAAACCAGCTAGGGCTCTCTATGTACTTTTCTGACTGCTTTCACTCCACATAAATATAGGGTGTACCAAAAAAATGAATGCACACACTTTGAATAATTATAAAGGTAGTGTTTATTGAAAATGCATTTCATTTTCAAAGTTGAGCTACCCTGGCCCTCACCAGTGTGGCTCAGTGGTTGCAGGTTTGATTCCTGGTCAAGGCCATGTACTTTGGTTGCAGGTTTGATCCCTGGCCCTGGTCAGGATGCGTGCAGGAGGCAGCCAATTGATGAGTGTCTCTCATCTCTCATTCTCTCTCTCTCTCTCTCTCTCTCTCTCTATCTCTCTCTCTCTTTCTCTCTCCTTTCCTCCCTCCCTCCACTCTATCTAAAAATCAATGGAAAAAATAGCCTCAAGTGAGGATTAACAACAAGAAAAAGAAAAAAAGCTACCCTGTATTTTGAAATTTCTCTATGTCAGTGGTTCTCAACCTTAGCTGCACATTAGAATCACCTGGGAATCTTTTTAAAATCCTGATTTCTGGGCCTTATAAAATCCTGATTTCTGACCTCATCCTCCGGAATGAGGCCCAGAAATCAGGATTTTAAAAAGATTCCCAGGTGATTCTAATGTGCAGCCAAGGTTGAGAACCACTGCTCTATGTGGTTTTGAGTATCAATAGTTTGTTCATTTTCATGTTGAGTTGTATTTCATATTATGGATATGTCACAGTTCATTTATGCATTTCCTTTTTGATAGTCTGTTTCTAGCTGGGGCCATTACAAATAATTTTAGATAATTAAAGAGGTACAATGAGGGAGTGATTACTTTTTCTTTAAAACAGTTTTATTAAGAAAACCTTGAAACTATAGATAGGGGTAAAATGGGAAAGGCAAATCCCTGTGCATATAGAAAAAGATGGTCAGAAAATATACCATCTTTCTGTCAAGAAGTGGGCCTTTGGCCCAGTTGATGTGACTCAGTGGTTGAGTGTCAACCTATGAACCAGGAGGTCACGGTTCAATTCCCAGTCAAGGGACATGCTCCATCCCCTGTATGGGGCACGCAGGAGTTAGCTGATCAATGATTCTGTCTCTCTCCCTTCCTTCCTCTCTGAAATCAATAAAAATATTTTTTAGGGTATGTTTTTTCTGTTATATTACTTCCTGCACTGTCTCTGTGTTCTGTAGTCCTTTGAGTGTGCGGATCATGGCAGAGCCATTCCTCAAAGGCTCTAATTTCTGGGCTCTCCCTTCATTTCCAGAGTGAGGCATGCGGGGGGGGGGGGGGGGGGGGCTGTTGACTAGGGCTTATTAATGGGTAGAATATCTAGGAGGAGTGGGAAGCATGGTAAGTCACATTTCATTGTGGAGTTCCCGATGTCAATTAAGGAAGAAGGATGAACTTTAGTTGGATATCTCAGGAAAGAATTTGAGCTGAAAGAATGAGAGAACCAGCAAAAAAGGAGGCACAGCCCTAACCAGGTTGGTTAGAGCATCCTCCTGATATGCCAAGGTTATGGATTTGGGTTGATCTCTGGTCAGAGCACAGACAAGAATCAACCAATGAATCACAAACAAGTGAAACAACCACTTGATGCTTCTCTCTCTCTAAAAAGCAATCAATAAAAATTGAGCTCTGGCTGGTGTGTTCAGTGGTTAGAGCAGTGGCCTGTGCACCGAAGGGTCATGAGTTTGATTCCCAGTCAAGGACATGTACTTGGGTTGCAGGTTCCATCGTTGGCCCTAGTTGGGGCTCATGCCAAAGGACAACCAATTGATGTGTGATGTGTGTGTGTGTCTCTCTCTTCCCCTTCTTTTATCCCTCCCTCTAAAAAAATCAATGGAAAAAATATGCTTGGGTGAGGATTAGCAAAGCAATAAAACACATATTCTGCACACCCCAGGACCTGGTGCTTTTCCTGGCTAGCATTTTTGGCTCAGTAAACCCTTTCAGAAAAACTTTCTGCCTCAAAGGTTATTGTTTAATAAGCATATGGGCCCTGGCCCAGGTAACTGAGTTGGTTAGAGCCATTGCCGGGATACTCCAAGGTTGCAGGTTCAATCCCGGATCAGGGTACATACAAGAATCAACCAGTGAATGCATAAATAAGTGGAAAAACAAATCAATGCTTCTCCTTTTTTCTCTCTCCCTCTCCTCCTTTCCTCTTTCTCTAAAAATCCAGGAATAAAATTTTTTTAAAAAGGAGGCACAATCATATGAGTCCATTCATATTAGTGATTGTGATTTTATGGAAATGTTGTCAACCTATGTGATTTATTCCAACACATTTACCTTCATGGACTCGTGTACATGTCAGATAGTTTGTCATGTTTATATGTGACCACACAGGTAGAATCTTAGGGGGGTGTAAGGTGAGGAGTATTTCGTAGAGAGAACCCCAAGGGGACAAGGAGAAAGTCAAGGTGCTGTGAGATAATGAGGCCACCTGGGCATCAAAGCGTCAGAGAAATCCATCATATTGGAGAATTTCCAGGTGAGGGAGAGGAGAGGAAGTGATGAATGGTAACTGCAGTGTGGTAAGAGAATGGGGTTCTGGATCATGTTTTGGGGTCTCAGATGGCAGTGGTGACAATGGACAGGCTACAATCATGGAAGTCGGTAACTTATGGGGAAGAGAAGAACAGGACACTGTGGGTGAAGAGAGCTGTGAGCCGGGGGCACCTGTGGATCACCTCTGGGCACGTTAAAATCTGCAGGAGTAGCCCAGCCGGTGTGTCTCAGTGGTTGAGCATCAACCTATGAACCAGGAGATCACGGTTCGATTCTGGTCAGGGCACATACCCAGGTTTCGGGCTTGATCCCCAGTGTGGGTGTGTGCAGGAGGCAGCCAATCAGTGATTCTCTCTCATTATTTATGTTTCTATCTCTCTCTCCTTCTCCCTTCCTCTCTGAAATCAATAAATATATATATATATTTTTAAATCTGCAGGAGTTAACATGAAGAGGCAGAGTGAGACAGCAGCTGGATCTTCAATGATGGTAGAAAGAGAGCAAGAAGGGTGGGAGGGGCAGCAACCAGGAGAAAACTACTGAGCCAAATGAATTTTTTTTAAATTTTATTTTAGAGACGACATAGGAAGGGGAGAGAAAGAAACATGGATTTGTTGTTCCACTCATCTGTGCCCTGACTGGGGCAAATCGCTAAGGCAATAGGGGACAAACAAGAACATCCTAAAGGAGACCAAGTTTGTGAAACCCAAATTTATTTCTATTTAAAAATGCTCAAGAAACTTTAAAAAGGCCCAAAGGCCCAAAAGCACAAAGGCATCCAGGTTTAATTTCAGATCATCCTGGCTTGGCGTACTTCCGTTCCTCCTTTTGTGAGGCATCGATTTGATCCTTGTTAATGAGACACCTCGGCAATTCTAGTTGGATCGTGGTGACATCTTGTGACTCCCGGTATCTGTCCTAAGTGGCCATCAGGTTATGAACGATGAGAAACGTAAGACCAGAAATAATCACTGTCAATGAAAGAGAGAAAGTTATATGACTCAAATGGAAAGCCATCACAACAATTCCAAAAACCAAACTTATTAATTCAATAAACAAACCGAGACGTCTGCAGATTGGAAACGTAAGACCAGAAATAATCACTGTCAATGAAAGAAAGTTATATGACTCAAATGGAAAGCCATCACAACGATTCCAAAAACCAAACTTATTAATTCAATAAACAAACCGAGACGTCTGCAGATTGTACTTGAATATCCTTTCTGAATTATTCTTTGCAACCAGGCCCAGTGATCACTTTGAGTAGGGGAGATCATGATGAGTGTCACCTGCAAAGACTGAGGCACAGAGGAAATTAAGGTCAGATAGGTCGAAAGGTTGACTTTGGATCTCTCTCACCATTTGATCGCACGGTGCTTTTAGATGGAGTTTTCCATTCCACGCATTGTGAGTCATCAAGTGTCCTGATGGTACAATACAAAGGGCTAGTGGCTAGGACAACCTGGAAGTTGACTTAATAGGGAGATTGCTAGAAAATCAGGGATAATCAGTATATATTCTTAATTTACTTTATTTTTTATACATGTGTTGAGATTTATTTTTTAAATATATTTTTATTGATTTCAGAGAGGAAAGGAGAAGGAGAGAAACATGTGATGAGAGAGAATCATTGATCATCTGCCTCCTGCATGCCCCCTCCTGGGGAATCCAGCCCAAAACCCAGGCATGTGCCCTTGACCAGAATCGAACCTGGGACCCTGGCACCACCCACAGCATATTTAGGTAAGTTGGAGTTTTAATCAAATCTGCAGGCTGATGCTCTATCCACTGAGCCAAACCGGCTAGGGCTTAATTTACATTAAATACTTCTTTCAATAACCTTCACGATGCTATCTCTTAAAAGCACCTGGATCATTTCCAGGGAGACCACCTCTGAATTAGGATATAAGCCACAAACGTAAACTCAGGAAAACACTGCATTTTACTGGAATATCTATACTACTTGTGGTATTCTTAACTATTATACCAATTCGTATATACCTGGAATGGAACACAAAGCAAGAACTCTGTTAATTTAGACACCAATATCATGGAACACATGCTAAAAGCAACATGCACTCCGGACAAAGCCTAACAAGGGAACTGTGAACTCCCCCAGCACAGGGTCCCGTTTCCCCTCCTCTGCCAGTGGGAGAACCTGGGTGCAGTTTGACACTAAGAGGGAAGAAAGCTTCCAGGTGTTTCCCACTGATGCCCTTGCCCTTGCCTGAGTGAACTGAAGGGGGATTTTTAAGGTCATCAGTCTTGAAAAGGTCCACTTGTGAGGGGCAGAGACAGCCAGCAGGTAGCTCTTATCTTGGTTGACATTTTCAGACAGATGAGCTGCCTGCTGTCTCAGGACCATCTACAGATGAACGTGGTTTCTAATTAATGTGGTGAAGAGCCACAACCTCAACTGACTCAAGGGAGTCACCCCTTCCCTTTATTATTATCTCTTATTTTTCAGGCATATGACCTGTTATCAGCAAGTACTGGTGCTGGAAGGTTTTGTTAAATTTCAAGAAATATTTAAGAGGCAATGTTCTACCTCAAGATTATGAAATCTTCTGTTTTAATACCTACCCTATTCATTTTAATCCATTGGGAACTTTTGTACATTGCTCAAATGGGAATCCATATTTCCCCTCAAATGAATAGGTGTTTATATTAAGAAAGTGAATGACTAATGACTGGGTAACAAAGGCTTTTACAAGATGTCTCTTATTCTTTACTGTTAAGAAAAAAATGGAGGAATTAATGGAGCTGCCAGCTCAATAAAAATAACTCAGCAAAAGATTACATAACTTTTGCATGTAATTTTGAAGCAGTTCAAAGAACTTAGTGACACAGCTCTAATCAGAGCCTTTCCAGTTTCATGTTTTTAATGCATGTGAACAAGATTTGCTTTTGCTTCTATAAAAAATAAGAGCAATGGTCAGTGACTCTCTTTAGATATATCTGACTTAACTAGTAAAAAGAAACTTTAATAACTTCCAACACACCACAACTTATATTTATAAATGAAGTTTTCTGTACCTGATTAGATGAATCTACTTAAAAACAGCCAAATACCTTTCATGATGAAATGTCAAACACAGTTACCTCTTTGCATGTCTTTTACAGGAGATAATCTTGATTGATTGAAATTTTCATTGGCAGCAGTTTTCACACAGCAGATTCGTTTTTTAAAATAGAATTAACCCAATAATGTGAATGCTTTGATTCTATAGATTTGGAAGAAATTCTTAATGTGGAAAGACTGGAGGTCTATAAAAATGTTAATAATAAAGAGGAAATAGAAGAACTGGTTTACCTACTTGTCCTTTAGTTGGCTTTCACTTGGTTTCACCTGTGGATGATTTGGTAAAGTTGTTACTAAGTGGAGGCAACTTTGAGCTACCACAAGTGTTTCCCACCCTCCCTAAGGGAAGAACTCACTGCAGGTGTAACGACCTGTAAACTTTAAAAACAAGCCACACGAAACAAACAAGATGGGCGAGAAGAAGCCAGAGCCTCTGGACTTCGTGAAGGATTTCCCCACAACTTATATTTATAAATGAAGTTTTCTGTACCTGATTAGATGAATCTACTTAAAAACAGCCGAATACCTTTCATGATGAAATGTCAAACACAGTTACCTCTTTGCATGTCTTTTACAGGAGATAATCTTGATTGATTGAAATTTTCATTGGCAGCAGTTTTCACACAGCAGATTCGTTTTTTAAAATAGAATTAACCCAATAATGTGAATGCTTTGATTCTATAGATTTGGAAGAAATTCTTAATGTGGAAAGACTGGAGGTCTATAAAAATGTTAATAATAAAGAGGAAATAGAAGAACTGGTTTACCTACTTGTCTTTGAGTTGGCTTTCACTTGGTTTCACCTGTGGATGATTTGGTAAAGTTGTTACTAAGTGGAGGCAACTTTGAGCTACCACAGTTTAGTGTTTCCCACCCTCCCTAAGCGAAGAACTCACTGGCTGGCTGCTTGTTAAAAACAGATTCCTGCAAAACATGGCGACGTACAAGGCGGCGGGGGTGACTCGGGGCAGCTGCCAGGCGACCTCCCTGCGGCTTTCCCATCTGAGCTGAAGGTCCCCCCACGGCCTGCGGAGCCCCCGGGTGCGTCTCCAGAGCACATGGCAGCTCCTCTGCACCTCGTCCACGCTGGAGTGGCCGGACCAAGGAGGCGCTGGTCCGCGGTGGAAAGTGTCTCCCCAGGTGTAACGACCTGTAAACTTTAAAAACAAGCCACACGAAACAAACAAGATGGGCGAGAAGAAGCCAGAGCCTCTGGACTTCGTGAAGGATTTCCAGGAGTACCTGACCCAGCAGACCCACCACGTGAACATGATCTCGGGGTCAGTGAGCGGGGACAAGGAGGCAGAGGCTCTTCAGGGAGCTGGGACAGATGGCGATCAAAATGGACTTGACCACCCATCTGTTGAAGTTTCCCTGGATGAAAACTCAGGAATGTTAGTAGA
>NW_005363642.1:482142-521491 GCF_000412655.1 Myotis brandtii | reverse complement strand
CCAATCAAAGGTGCGAGGTCTTCCTTAAGCAGCAAGAAAATGTGGGGCGTTTTACAGGAGAAAACCAGCAACCTGGGCTATAGCAGAAGAGCGCTAATCAACTTAAGTCCACCGTCCATGGTGGTTCAGAAGCCAGACTACCTTAACGATTTCACCCATGAAATCCCCAACATCCAGACGGACTCCTATGAAAGTATGGCGAAAAGCACCTCAACTGGGGGCCTACCCAGGGACCCCCAAGAACTCCTGGTCGACAACCCCCTCAATCAGCTCTCCACTCTCGCAGGGCAGTTGTCCAGCCTGCCCCCTGAAAACCAGAACCCCGCGTCCCCCGACGTAGTGCCCTGGCCGGATGAGAAGCCTTTCCTGCTGCAGCAGCCCTCGGCCCAGGCAGTGGTTTCTGCCGTGGCCGCAAGTATTCCTCGGAGCGCCTCTCCCACCAGCCCCGAGCCTCGGCCGCCCCAGAGCCAGAGGAACTACAGTCCCGTGGCTGGTCCAAGCAGCGAACCCAGTGCCCACACAAGCACCCCGAGCATAGGAAACAGCCAGCCGAGCACGCCCGCCCCGACCCTGCCGGCCCAGGACCCGCAGCTCCTGCACCACTGCCAGCACTGTGACATGTACTTTGCCGACAACATCCTCTACACCATTCACATGGGATGTCACGGGTATGAGAACCCTTTCCAGTGCAACATCTGCGGATGCAAATGTAAAAACAAGTACGACTTCGCCTGTCACTTTGCAAGAGGGCAGCATAACCAGCACTGACCGGAGCAGTCACATTGCTCTGTCCTTGGTTTTGACTTTGTGCATTTTTTAGTTTTGTGTATTGTTGGTTTTTGTTGGTAGGGGGAGGACCCATCCCTAATATGCTAATTTAAAGTTTATACATTATATTTATAGAAAACAAAGTTGACAATAGAAACAAATGTTTTCCTTTTTTTTTCCATAAAAGTTTGGTCAGGGTCATTTATATATTAGAACAATTAGACACATTGGTGTCTGTTTTTTCCTTTTATTTAGACTTTGATGATTGAAGTGCAATCTTAATCTTACAGGTATTCATTTAAACTCCCACAGTTAAGGTCCATGTAGACTTCAAAGCTTGATCCTAGTGGTGTTTCACTACATACGCAGCTAGATGTCATTTCTGCCATATTTAAAAATGGTAGAATAAATTACTTTCTCACAAACTTTGTTACAACTTATTTCCATGTTTAGCAGAGGAATTGCCTTTAAAATTGCTCTTTAGATAGTTGAAATACTATCTAGTTCACTTAGTTTAAGTTGAATTGATAGTTTCAACTGATAGAAGTAAAGCTATTTCAGTATATAGTAAACCTTTTTCTTTTTTTCCATAAGGGGGGATGTAAAACAGTTTATTCTTTTAAAATTAAAAATTTGAGAGGAATGTTCTGAAATGAAATGAAACAAGGCTTTACATTGAAAATGGGGTTTAATATTTGAAAACCTGTTTATTCAATCTCTTGTTTAAAAATGCATCAATTTTCCATTGGATTCATTTTATTATGCTTGTAGTTTATTTTTAAAAACCACAAGTAAATACATGAGAATGCTGGAAATGTCAGGTGATTACCTATGAAGATGCCTTTTTTGTTCTTTTAGTTTGAACCTTGTATTTAAATGCTTTATTCTGACATCATTACTGTCAGGTGAGCTTGACAAGGACATTGAGTGTCTGTTCTCCCTCCTGTTCCTTTGATGACCAAAGAGGTAAGTGACAGTCCCATCTGGTTCCCGGAAACAGTCCTTCACGAAATTCCGCGTCCTGTTTCCTGCCTCCGGCCTTGCACCCATTTGTTGTCCATAATTTCTCAAATGTGTGTATAGGAACACATGGGAAATGGGATGGTGAAGTATATTTTTAAAAATGAAACATACATCCAAATCTAATTCTTCTCCTCTTCAGAATTGGCCCCCTAGAACACTTAGTGTGACTTCAAGTTGTGATGCTCATTGCAGTTGTACCAGTCTTTCCTGCGTGGCGACAGAGCCATGGAAGCTGACTGCCTCGACACCTAGTGGGAAAGGACTTATGTGAAAGTAGTAGATAACAGATGCATACAGACAGATTTAACTTGTTTACAGAAATAAGACGTGCTAATTAATCTAGAGGAATTTTGAATAGGAGGCTGCTGTTGATATGTTGTGTAATAACTTGCTTACCCTGAAGAGCGCTTGGTCAAACAATAAACTTACTGTTTCTAACTGTTGGTTTTTGTGTGTTTTGCAAGCATTTTACTTTTAATTTGGTTTAAAGCTTGAAGTGTTACTCATCGGGTCTGTAAAGAGAACACCCTAACGATTGAGCATTTATTAACCAAAAAGGACCACTACTCCTAAAAGGGAGATGTTGAAGGCTTCTGTCCACAAAAGCCCTATGTGCCAAGTGAATGGATCTTCTGGCCCCAAAGGCTAGGAAGCCTTTCAAAGGAGTTCTTGTGGGTGAATGTTCCATCTCAGCTCCTCTCAGTTGCACTGCTCAAAGCAGCAGCATCTCGGAGGGTTTCTCCAACTCGACCTCTTCCCTCAAAGCTGAGGCTCCTGCGGCCAAAACCTAGTCCTGCTTCGCTCCGTCGCTTTGACCACTCAGACCAGGGTCCGTGCCGCCATTTCCAGATGCATAACTTCGCCCCTTTCATTTATTCCCACAAAGCACGAGGTTGCTGTCATTTGGAAGCTTTTATTTTCCCCCCTCACTTTTATTCAAATAAAAGTAATATACAAAATAGAAAATGCAGGTTTTCGTGAAATAAAAAGAACTCTTGTTAAGACCAGTTTATTAACTGCATTCTGGGCCAGATAGTGACAAATATATTTTTTCTGACAACTAAAGATAGATGTTTTGAAGGTGCATTTTACTTTCAATGTAGACATTTTTTCATAATTACAAACTCGAATGTATGACTCTTTTCCCTGAGACTCAGCGCAGTTGGTGTAACGAAGGCCTGATGCCTGGAAGTCAGTTACTGCTCAATGCACGCAAGTCCTTGAAGTGAATCTGCCTTAGGTGCTCCGTAGTGTTTTGTTTTTGAGAAGATTTAGGGTTTCACTTAAATCTGCGTTAAATGTATCTTCCATTAAGTATTGAGTATATTTATCCCATTTTATATTTAATCCTGTTTTATAGAAATGAGGTGTTGGGAAAGTTTAACATGCAATGTTTATAGTATTTTGCTGTTAACAGGCAATGAATGTTATGAATTTATTTTTGTTCAGTGAACATAAGTTTAGATTTTTTAAGTTGGTAGATAATTTATCTCCACTAATATTTTTTTAAGAAACTGAAAAAATTAATATGGAATAACTTTATTTCAGATTTTACTAATGTAGTATGTAGCTACAACTTCTTAAAATTCAAGTAAAGGCTAGACTTCTACATTGAAAAAATTCTATTGGCTATTTTCCAGTGCTATTTCATTTTAGAAAAACGTGTTTGCCATTCATCTGCAGAACTGTTTGATAAAGGGAATATTGCTAAATAAATGTTCAGAAATAAACCTCATTTTAAGTTCTACAAAAATATTTATCAAATGGCTGTATTATTTTTAAAAATTCCCTACTAAGGATTTTTTCACTAAGTAGTTTTAGAGGGTATATGATTTCTAGAACATGTTTTTGTATGAAAGGTAGATGAAAGGTAGACCTATTTTCTACAATGTCTCCAAGTTCCATCTTATTCTAACCACTTGTTTGCATGTAACTAACATTTTTCTATATCATGTTGGTTTTTTCTCTTTAATGCTCAGGAGCCCAGGTATAGGGGACAGTTAGGTTCAGGGCCTCAGGTCTGGTAGGATTAATATGTACTTTGATGTAAAGAACAGTATGCAAAACAAGTATGATTGCAAAAACTTGTCTAGGGATTCCAGAAAGAGATCAATGCTGAAATACCATGCCCAGTGTGTAGTTCATGTTGTGCAAGAAGCTTTGCCTCTGTAATATGTGAATAGAAAGTAACACTTCCTAAAACAAAAACAAACCAGATTCTTTGGTCCCACCAACTTAGGTTTGCAGTGGGACCAGGGCTGTGTATTTTCCAAAAGTGCCACCCTATCCCCGCCCCAAGGATTTCTTAACATTTTCTCTCTGTTCTTCATGATAGACATTTAAAGGAGTAAAGTGAAGGAGGGCTGGCATGTGTTCATAACAAAATAATTTCATTAAGGACACCTTGGAAAATACAGACTGGAAAAGGAATACTTATGCATAGAAGATATACAGATGGCAAATAAGCATATTCCTTATCAGCATCATCAGGGAAATGCAAACTAAAACACACCTATATGAATGGCCAACACCAAATGCTGGTGAGGATGTGTAGCAACAGGAACTCTCATTCATTGCTGGTGGGAATGCAAAATGGTAAGGCCACTTCGGAAGATAGTTTGGCAGTTTCTTACAAAACCAACATACTCATGATTTAGTAATCATACCCTTGGTGTTAATCCAAAGCATATAAACCTGCACACAGATATTTCTAGCAGCTTTATTGCCAAAAACGACAGACAATAATATTCCAATGTTTTCAGCACAAAAATGTGCTATCAAGCCATGAGAAGACAGAAGAATCTTAAGTGCATATGACTAAGTGAAAGAAACCAATCTGAAAGGGTTACATGCTGTATGATTCCAACTATATGACATTATGGAAAAGGCAAAACTATAGATAGATAGTAACACTATCAGTAGTTGCCAGGGGCTCTGGGGAGGGGGTGAGAGGTATGAATAGGTGCAGCACAGGTGACTTAAAAAAAAATTGTTTTTTATTCATTTGAGAGAGGGAGAGAGAGATAGAAGCATCAATAAGCATCATTGATTGGCTGCCTCCTGCACGCCCCCTACTGGGGACCGGGATCGAGCCCGCAACCCGCGCGTGTGCCCTTGACCAGAATCGAAACCGACCCTTCAGTCCGCAGGTTGACGCTCTATCCACTGAGCCAAACCGGCTAGGGCCACAGGTGACTTTTTAGGGCAGTGAAAATACTGTATACTATAATGGTGGGTACATGTTACTATATATTTGCCCATGCCCATAGAATGTACAATACTAAGCGTGAACCCTAATGTCAACTATGGACTTTGGCTAATAGTGATGTGTCAAGGTAGGCTTGTGACACATCACAAACATCAGTTGTAAATATACTCCTCTGGTTGGGGGATGTGCATGTGTGCAGGTGGGGGAAATGGAAAATCTCCTTATCTTAATTTTGCTATGAGCCTAAAACTGCTCTAAACATTCTAAGTCTTAAAAACAAAAAACAGAAGGGAGCATTTGAGATCGTTTCCCAGCATGTCATTAGTTTGGCTCAAAGAAATTCATAAAAAAAACACACACACACAAAAACAGAACACCTACTTTTAAGAATTGTCTAGATATAAGAATCACCTGGTGCTACAAAATCTTTTACTTGGCTAGAGGATGGAATTAGAAAACCTTAAAACCCCAGAAAATTGTCACATAAACCACATGATCTGATTATGTTTCTTTGCCCTATGCAAAACAGCACTTAAATCTTCACCTCTGAGTAAGTGAAACAAGTCTACCTGAACACCTTCCCACAGAACCTAGTCTCCATGGAAAATGTTTCAATTAAGCTAAACCCCTACAACACACACTTCTATTCATTTATAAAAGCCTATAAGGACAGTGAACCTACAAATTTTTTTTTGTAAATTAGAGGCTTTCATGATTTAAAAAGTTAACATTAGTTTAATTTGTGGGGCTAAAAAGCAACAACTGTCTCAACTTGACTTGCCAAGAACCATCTCAAGTTTTATTCTTTGTTTCTGAACCAGGTGATCTTCGGATGCATGTCTCATGCTGACCTTCCCATACTACAGTGAACCCATCACTTCCTACTAGTGATGTGTACCCCAACTCATATCCACTGAAAAGCTGTGCACCTGAGAAGTCGGCATATATTTAACAATCACCCAAATTTAACAGTCTCCATTTCCAGGTTCCCTATCATAGAGGTGCCAAATCTAAGCAACTCTTTATAGGGTGAGGAGTAATCTGGAAGAAGACTGGAAGGCTGAAGGAGGTTAAGTATTTTCTTGCCTCAAGAAGGCAGGATTCAATTTGGTGCCTTTATAAATGAAGCCATGTCAATTTTTCTCACCAAATATATGCTAACTCAGTGGTTTATAACCTTGGCCAACCACCACCTAAGACCCATCGAGATATACCAGCTTCGCATGATGGGCCAAGAAACCTGAGATGTTCCATAAATTCCACATTTGATTTGCATGCAGGGAGCCCATCACTGACTTGAAGACAAGCTTCGGAAATGTTTGCACAAACTGCTGTTCTGGAGCCAGAGAAGGAAAAGGTCATATCACAGGCATGCAAGTAAAACTAACAAGATACGGAATAGTTTACTCAGAAGCAAATGTTACACTTTAATAAAAGCACTGTAATTTCTATTATATTACCTAATAATACATGAAAGAACAATTTAAAAAATGGATTATTCAAACTACTGGTTCTTACACCCACAAACATACATCAGAATCACTGGTGAGGTTTTAAGTCCAGGTCTCAATATTGGAGAAAGAAGGCTGTGACAGGGGTCAGGACCCGGGTATTTGTCAAAAGCTTTCCAGGCAGCTCTGATGTTTCCTCCTGGCCAAGTCACTGACTTTAGGTCGGCTGGGGCACTTTGGGTTTTTAGGGCCACTGTTTGGGGGTGTGGGAAGCTTTTCTTGCAGATTTATTAGCTGTAGTGAAGAACTTGGCCTCTGGCTTTTTGGGCGTCTGTCTTGGGTCTTTTTTCCCCAAAGGAGAGTTTCTTTGCTTCTCCACTTCTTCTTTGACTCTTGGCTTCTTCCCTGGGCCTTTACCTGGGGTCTTGGGCTCTGGTGCTTTCGGCATCTCCAAAGCTGGAAAGGCCTTTCTCTTCTTCCCACGAGGTGGGTTGGAACCAGGACTCTTTACTGGAGAGTTCTCTCCTGTGGCATGTTTTTGCATCTAAATAAAGAAGAAAGTTAGGTTTTTCTGGGCCCATAAAGACAACAGCTCAGAAGATACTTGGTCTTGATCAACACCCCTCTTTCTCTCTATAAACCTGGCTTCCACCTCTGACCATTAATCTCCTTACTAGCCAATATTTTCCTGTCTCCATTTCTTCCCCTGCTTCACTTCCTCTTCTCGACCTCACAACCCAGTCTTCACCACATTCTGCTGAATCTGCTGCTTTTTGTTTTTAAATATATTTTATTGACTTTTTTACAGAGAGGAAGGGATAGGGATAGAGAGTTAGAAACATCGATCAGCTGCCTCCTGCACACCCCCCATGGGGATGTGACCAAGGTACATGCCCTTGACCGGAATCGAACCTGGGACCCTTCAGTCTGCAGGCCGACGCTCTATCCACTAAGCCAAACCGGTTAGGGCTTATTTGTTTTAAAATATATTTTTATTGATTTCAGAGAGGAAGGGAAAGGGAGAGATAGAAACATCAATGATGAGAATCATCTATTGGCTGCCTCCTGCACACCCCCTACTGGGGATCGAGCCAGATAGCCAGGCATGTGCCCTGACTGGAACTGTGACCTCCTGGTTCATAGGTCGACACTCAACCACTGAGCAACATGGGCCAGGCTGAATCTGCTTCTTAAATTCATCAGTTTCATCCATTTGTTGCTGTCTCCACTGTCCGGGTCTGACACTACCACTTATCTAGTCTGACACTCCACGACCACTTTTCTCCTGGATTAATCCATGGTCTCCAGTGAAGCTGGAATGTTATTTCTGACACATGATTCTCTCTGTATCAGTTCCAAAAGCTTCCAATCTTTAAGTGGCTTAAAGACTTCTGAAAAACACTGAAAATTTAGCTGATAGATCTGGTCTACCCTTACTTCCCCAGCCAGATCTTTGGCATTTCCAACTCTTCTTATTCACAATCTCCTCTCTTGCTTTCCCCTTGTCCTTCCTGTCTCTCCACCACTGACACTGTAGCCATTTATTGCAGTTCCTAGGATATGCCCTGCTCTTGCTCTCCCCAAAGCCTTCACTCAACACACTCCAAATCCCTTCTTTCTCATCCTTGTAAAGCAGAGGTACAGAACCTTTTTTCTGCCAAGGGCCATACAAAATTATCAACTTAAAAATTAGTCTGCAGCCAGAACCGGTTTGGCTCAGTAGATAGAGCATCGGCCTGCGGACTCAAAGGTCCAGGTTCGATTCCGGTCAAGGGCATGTACCTTGATTTCGGGCACATCCCCAGTGGGGGGCGTGTAGGAGGCAGCTGATTGATGTTTCTCTCTCATTGAGGTTTCTGGCTCTCTCTCCCTCTCCCTTCCTCTCTGTAAAAAATCAATAAAATATATATTTTTTTAAAAATTAGTCTGCAAGGCCATTATCAACAAGACAAGCAACAACAAGTGTTGGAGAGATTGTGGAAAAAAGGGAACCCTCATTCAGTGCTGGTGGGAATGTAGACTGGTACTATGGAAAGTACCTATGGAAAGCAGTCTGGTGATTGCTCAAAAAATTAAAAACAGAGCTACCATACGACCCAACAATCCCACTCCTGGGTATATACCCAAAAAACTAGAAATTTATACGCAAAGATACATGCACCCCTATGTTCACGGCAGCATTATTCACGGTGGCCAAGAATTGGAAACAGCCAAAGTGCTCTACAACAGAGGACTGGATAAAGATGTGGTATATATACACAATGGAGTATACTATACAGCCATAAGAAAGGATGAAATAGCATCATTTACAACATGGATGGATCTTGAGAACATTATGCAAAGCGAAATAAGTCAAACAGAAAAAGCTAAGAACTATATGATTTAACTCATATGTGGAATATAAAACTGAAACTTACGAACACAAACAGCAGTGTGGTGGTTGCCAGAGGGAAGGGGTGGGGGGGGAAAGGGGTTCTAATATAAGGTTACAGGAGAAGATTTGACTTTGGGTGGTGGGCACATGGTCCTATATACAGATTTTGTAAATTAGTAATCCACACATGAAACCTATATGTTCATGTTGACTAATGTCAACCCCAATAAAATTTTAAAAAATAAAAAGTCACTTTGGAGAAAAAAAATTAGTCTGCTATATTTGGTCAAATATTTAATTAACTCAACCCTAATGCCTTGGCAGGGCCAGACCAAATGTTATCATGGGACTTAAAAGGCCCTCAGGCCAGACGTTCCCCACCCATTTTAAAGGATCCACTGCCTTCATTCACCTCTGGAAAATCTCTGACCCTCCTCTTCTACTAGTTTAGGTTGGGTGTCTACTATATATCCAAAAACCCTTGATTTCCCCTTTAATAAACCTCTTTTGTGGAAAAAAATAAAAACTCCAAGTATTATGCCCTTTTCCCAATTATTTTATTAGTATTTCCTAAGAACTATAAACTCTTACCAAACATTATTTCAAGTAATTTTACAAAAACTACTGCAAGGGTACATAATACTTTTTCATTTTTTGCTTCTATAATGAGCAATGATGAAACTTCCATATATTATTGCCGAACATATTTCCTAGATGGATTCAAAGGGCATAAATACTTCTATAGCTCTTGACAGACAACACCCTGTCAGCTAAGCTTTCCACTCTTTAATTCCAACATATTACCTGCCAGCCCCATTATAAGCAAACAGCTTACTTTTTCTAAAAACAATTATACTGCATACAGTTAATAGCATGATCATTTATGTTAACTTTAAGGATATTTAAAAAATCCAGTAGTGCTCTGAGGGTACTTACTATCGAAGAGTTTAAGGGTCACTGTTAGAACGAAATACAAAACAGGTAATGTGCTGTAATATGCCCAGGATACACACAGAGGGACCAAAAGTCCTCTCTACACACATGGCGGGTGGTTGGTAATCTTCTAGATTCTTAGGGACCTATTTCTCCCCTTGTTTTCAAGGTTTTCTCCCAATGTTTGGACAGATACTATGAGTAGAGTAAAAGCATTACCAAAGGACCAAAAATAAAAAACCCAGTTCCTTTAAATCACCTCCTCTGAAACTCAGGAAGTCAGATTTCTGTTAAGAACCATTGGGGGTGGGGTGTTTGGAGGATTTTAGAGGCAGGGTCCAGGACCCACGGTTCCCCTGGTAAGTGATCCGGGACTCACCCTCAGAAACTGAACCACTGCCCAAATGTCCACCGTGGCCTGCTTTTTAAAATCACAGGCAAAGTTTCTTAGATTAATATGGTCAAGGCTCCCTTGATTCCAATATACACAAAGGGCTGTGTTTACTATACTGTGGCTCCAATATTTAAACAAAAGGTCAGGTAATTCATGGTAACCATCTCCTGGGTTCTTAGGGTTTACTCTAGTATTTCTCTTTTAGTTCAAAATCTTTGGTAGAACAGGTTTCCCTAAAAACAGTGCCTCCCATCTTACATTCACCACTCAGCAGTGCCTGTAGGACACACAGTGGCCACTAAATCAATCCACTGTGGATATTAAACATTAGCAAACATACCTCTACATTTTCTTTGGCAGGAGCTTCTCCTATTGGGACCAGCAATGGGATTTCTTCTTCAGATTCAACTTGCACTTTATTTTCGGTTTTTATTCTGCAGGTCTCTTTCTTCTCAGGCTTAGGGGTCCCTTTCTTCTGGGGTCCAGGGCCCTTCACTGGAGAACCACAAGTTTTAGAGGCCGTCTCCTCTGTAGGTAGGGCTGATGTAGACTTTCTACCCCGTTTCATAGGCTTTCTGTTTCTTTTCTTCTCCTTTCGTCTCGTTTTTTCTTTTAGTTTTAATATTCTCTTTGCTTCCTACCGAAAAACCAAAATTTTAGTAAGAGATACTTTAGTTGGAAAATAAATGACACTTGCAGTTCTGATTATTCATAAGCTCCCTGAAAGGGCCTTGGCCTGTACAAGCTCTGAGCAAACAAACCCCATTACCAGTACTTGAACCCCATCGCCACTTTGTTTCTGAGTCATGGCCACAGATGCATTTTATGTGGTAAATTATAGATAAGATACTCAAAATCTGGGTATCTGAGTTATGCAGTCACAAGTTTTGTGAAAGTCGATCTCATTGATAGGTGAGTTAAGAATTATACAGATTGCATAGTATGTGATATAAATTACATCTCAATAAAGCTAACAAAAACAAAAAAATCCCTGACCATTCTTTTCCTGCTTCAAGTTATGGTAGAAAGTTAAAAGAGTAAAAAGTTTACATAGCTAGAGGTACTTAATCCTTACCACAGAGTACTGTTAAATAACATCTATAATAGCATCCAAATTCCATTTTCACCAGCAATTCCAACATTTTTACAAAGCCCACAAATGACTCTGCTGACAAATGGCAAAAAAAATCCAGCCTTCTTGCTTCCTCTACTAGCAGTCTATATTATTTTGGATCACCCTTCCAATTAAAACAAAAAGGCAAGTTAAAATGTTTTTTAAAATTTTTCCAAAAAAGCATCGATAAGCTGATTATATTGTCAGAAATTAACGAGGGCACAATGAAGTAAGTCCAGAATCCACTTTGGCCCAGAGAGTATCTCCTAATCACTGACTTCTGTTTTAACCACCATGTGGGGAATAGGGGGTGGAGGTGGTGTATAAAGGGATATCAAATCCCAGCATCCACACTGGGCAGGGATTCTAGGAGGAACCCCTCTTCATGACCGATAAGCTGAGAGCCCATGAGTTCCACCCTCAGGGCAAAGATGAGCAGGAAGGAGTCCTACAACTTTAGCACCACGGTTTGATGCGCAAGCCTAAACTGAGAGTGCCCCAAGGTGCCTGGCAGATGTAAATGTCAGTCCTCCGGAGATAAGATCTTCTTCCTACACCTCAAGTCATTTCTACAAATAATTTTCCAAATGCCACAACCTTCAGTAATATGCTAATAAGACCAGACGTCAGGACAACCGTCTTCTGGACGAAGCAGGGGCTGCGAGGGAAGCCCGGGTCCCGGGTGCCAGAGGGAAGCCAGTGCTGGCAGCCGGGAAAAGAAAGGCCTGCTCTTGCACAAATTTTGTGCATCGAGCCTCTAGTTTCTAGATAACAGCAAACCAAAAAAAGCAAAGCCAATTTGAAGAAGAACAAAAAATGAAACTTCTGGAAGTAAAAAAATAAAAAGATCAAAATAAAAAAATTCATTGGACAAGATAAACATGGCTGAAGAAAAAATGAACAAATGAGGAGATAGACCCAACAAAGAGCAAAAGTTTCAATTTTCTCTCATTTTGGCTTCTTTTTTGCTCACCTGAGGATAGTTTTTCCATTGTGTGTTTGTTTTTTTTTTTAAGAAAACGGGAGGGGAGAGAGAGGGTGGGGAGAGAGAGAAACACCGATGTGAAAGAGATACATTGATTGATTCTAGTGGGCAACCGAGGTAGGTGCCCTTGACCAGGAATCGAACCCACTACCTTTTGGTCCGAGGGCCGATACTCTAACTACTGAGCAACTGGCTAGGGCTCATTCTGGTTTCTTTTGCAATAGTACCTATTAGCACCAAAAACCTACCAACCAAAAACAAGAGGTACGTGTTAGCCTAATAGAATCTTAAATTTTGCCCATAAACACCAATGAACCTAAACTAAATTTTGGATTTCCCCTCTTAGCTCATCTTGCCAATGAATAGGTCCTTTTAAAGCCTAATTAGGCCTTTGACGAGAAATTAAAACACCTACCTTATTATAAATCTATGTCCTACTGTACTTTATTAACTAATCTCATAGGTAAAGAGGGAACAATGAACACAAAACCACAGTCACTGAAAACTACTGCAAGACAAAAGCCAGGCAGAAATGGCAACCTGGTTCTCTCTTCTGGGCAGCATTTACATCCTTGACTAAGTCTACCCAGTACTTAAAATTCTACTTACTTCTTTCTTCAGTTTAGAAATGTTCACTCCTTTAGCTTCACCCCAACTGCTGACAAATGAAGAAAAGATAGGAAGGGAAACTGATCTCTCAGTTTTCACGTACAAGAGTTTCACACTCTCCCACTTCTGAAACAAACAAAAAAAGAGTAATGTAATCTACACATGCTTTGTGTCTTTTAAATGAACGATCAATAGATGCATCTGCAAGACTATACCTCTGGCAATTTCTGTGAAAGCTTTTTCGTAACAGCAAGAATGTTTTCGATGATGTGCTGAACCTGCATTCCAGTGTGACCGATGCGGATAGTGCTGAAATTTAAGAGTTTCAGACAAAAACGATTTTTAAAAATAATTCTTCAAAATAAGGCATAGGCAGGTATGTGAGAAATAGAAATATACAGACCTAAAAAGGAAAACAGGTCCAGGAATCAGCCCACAGCTTTTCTGAGGACAACTACCTCTAGTAGTGACTGTTTTGAAAGGAATGATTCCTGGAAGGGTTGCTTGCTTTGCTGTCTTTAGAGTTCCACGGCCCTGACCCAGCTGCCACCTCTAAAACAAAAAGCTCTCCTCCCTCCTACAGTATCAGTCTTCTGGCAAAGAGCAAGACCATCCCTTCATTTGAAACAGAGTGCAGACATAAGCCAAGTGGGAAGCCCAGAAGTGCCGAATGCTCAGCCACTTTCCCTGCCAGTCCCCATCCTCCCTACCATGGGAGCCAAAAGGGCGGTGTCTCAGAAGCAGGGTGAGACAGGGGCTGGTGCCCCCACCTCCCTCCAGGCAAAGGGGCTTTGATCACCTTCTATGTCTGCTGCCGCCTACCTGCAAGCACACTCTTGGCTTTGCAGGTGGAAAAATAGCAGGAGGGAGGGGGAGAGGAGGGAGGAAGAGGGGTGGACATAAGGGGAGGGTGGGAAGGAAGATAGAAAACAACTGTGTTAGGGAAGGGTAAGAATGGAGATAAAAGAATGATTATGTTTTTGTATTGTTTTTATTAGCTCTCCACCATGTTTCTTAAGCTCTGGACTTGGCTTGGAAAAACCTTAGAGGCAGAAGATTTCTACTCCTTTATTGGATGCATGGTGCTGTCCCCTTTTCACAGCTACTCACCAATCCCATGAACCAGGCCTCAGACCTTCTAGCTAACTGCTTCCCATGAGCCACTACTCTTATGTCAGCCTATAATGAAAAAGTAGGGGCCAGGCCTGATGAACAACTCTTCTCAGTTACCTAATGACACTCAAATAAGGGACTTCCCACCTGAAGGCAGAAGGCAACATCAGAGCCCACGTGTTTTGCCCAAATTCTGTTCTGCCATACCTGGAACCACTCTGCCAAGGACTATCCTCCCTGGCGTGTGGTCAAGAAACCCTGGTGATACTATTTTATGGTCTGTGTGACCACTACATACACATGGGCTCCTGGGCATCTTTGGGAGAAAGGACCATACTCTACAGCTCTACACTACTGGCCGCAGCCCATCCCCACACCACAGGTGACCAAATCAGCAGACTAAGTATTTTATGAGATAATTTTGAATATGTTTAAACCAAGACTGAAGTAGGTCTTCACATTAAAGGATAATATGATGCTGGTCAACATGAAAGCCCAGAACTATATGGATGTTCTCTAAGCATTTAACCTCATTCTCCCTGCTATCCTTAACCTAGAGGTGCCCTATCCAATATGGTAAGCATTAGCCACACGTGTCTATTTAAATTAATTAAAATCAAATAAAATTAGAAATTTGGTTCGTCAGTTATAGTTCCCACAATGCAAGTGCTCAACAAGCACATATGGCTAATAACTCCTGTAGGAGACAGCAGGGATACAGACCATTTCCATCTCTGTAGAAAGTTCTATGGGATAGCATTGTTCTAGAGAACTGAGTATGTCTAAGGAATGGATTTTAGTTTTAATAGAAGGATCTGGTTTCATTAGCACTATCTTATAAAAAATGTTTATAAAAATCATTATTAAGTATAAGATTAAACACATGTATACATTTACCTACCTGCAAGAACCACTTTTAGAGATGTTTAAGACAGTTCCACCTATTGATGAGTTGATTTCTTGGGAAAGATTCTTGGCTTTCAGATTGACAGGTATTGGAACTCTGTAACGACACAGACATTTAGAGTACAATGCATATACACCTATAAATTCTGTGATGCTCAAGTCCAGTCATTGCTCAGAAACTTACTTCTTTCTCTTATAGAAATGTCTCCCGAGGTGTGAGGGTAAGAGCCGCCGGATTCTTGCATCAGAAAGGAACAAGTCGAAACTACCCAGGAGGCGGAGCTTGGCCTCATAGGCTTTATACTCCTTTTTTAAAGTTCGGAGGGGGATAATCTAGAAAACACAGAACACAAAAAAAGAATATGAACAACTACAAGAAATACTCAGGGAACAATATGTATTCAGATTTTAAAATGTCCTTGAGCCAGTTTAGTGAACACGTGAGTGCCTAAAATGCACCAGGCACTATGCTAAATGCCACGAACATGGAGACAAATAAGATGGGACGACCTCAGCTAAAGAAATGACACCAACAACTGTAAGACAGGGTGAGAAATGCCAAGTCAGAGGCAAACACAGGATGCTCCAGAAGTTCAGAGTAAATGACCTAATGGAACAACTGTTTGTAAAATCTTCAAGAAAGGTGTACACAGTGAGCTTGTGGATCAACAAATCTGGACAGCTGAGCCATCAGATGAAAGATGGAATATGTCCTACCTAAAGCCAAGGAGAATTAAGTTAAAAAGAAAAAAGTTAAAATTAAATTCCTAGGAGAGAAATACTAGGTGATACAGCCATGCATTATTTTTCGCTTCATTTGACTCAAATCTTTTCATTATCTTGAAAATATTAACTGCTCCCTACCTGAGAAATGGTTTTTATTCCATGCTTGTTTAGAAGCTTCTTATAAAAATGTTCCGTCTTTTCAGGAGTTGCATTGGGTTCGTCCTTAGTAAATAAGCAGACATCTGCTAAATCTGATCGAATACCATGAGGCAAGGGCCTGCAAAATACAGAAGAAACCACGGAATAAAACATTATTGTACAGAGAAAGTGTTTATACGCCATAGAATACACAATCAATTTACTGTCATTTCAGTAAACTTCACTCACACTATTTAAGTAAACACTACAGGGTGCTTCCCCCAAATGTGAATAATTATAAAGGCAGTATTTATTAAAATACATTTAATCTTCAAAATTGAGCTATCAGCTGTTAAAGTGTGTATATGTTCTCTATATTGAGAACATTTTAAAAATATGTCTGACTTTCAATAGCACAGAGATTTAAGATGGAAGTCACCACAAATACCCATAGGTCAAAATATCAATTAATATTTGGGATAGAATAAGAGTTCAAATACAAAGACACCCAGAATAGTGCATATATAACTATTATTTCATATGTTACTATATGTGTACACATCCTATAATGTGCTAGAATCGATTTCCAGCAGGGCAGATCTGATTTAGAAATTACCATGGAGAAAACTCTGGGCTCCATAAACAACAGAGCTCTTAAGAGCTGAAAAGAAAATATGGAGCAAACCAAGAGGGACCAAGAGACATGCCATGATTACTAGGCTGTGTTAAAAAGAAAAGGAAAAAAAGGTTTAATGCACTTCCTAGGCCTGTATGTTTTAAGGAAACAGTTCCTTTGTTTAAGAAGAGATAGTAATACACAGTAGTAGCATGACCTGGCAAACGATGTGGGAAGAACTGTGAAGCTGGTAAGTGACAAAAATCACCAAAAAGGTGTGAGCAGCTGGGGAAAATATTCCAGAGAAAGTAAGGGGGCTTTCCCAAAGGGAAAACTGCCTGAGCAAATGTATGGAAAACAGAATGCAGGAGGAATACATAAAGCAGTAAGTAAGGGAAGCTGGCTGAGGCAGGTTTGTAAACATTACTTATTGAAGGGTTTGAGGATCAAAAGGTTCTTTCCAATTTGTAATCATTCTTGGTCCCTCCTCCCCTTCCCAGAAAAGAAACTAACTACCCTATACACTGCTTTCTTTAGCACAGCTGGCTTTTTGATACTCAGGAAATGAGGGACTCCACAGAAAGGCAGTGTTGTCAGATAGAAGACAGCACACCCAGTTACATTTTAATTTTTTTAAAAAGAGGTCCCAAGTATTACCTGGGACTTACTTATACTAAAAAATTACTTGTGTTTTTATTTATTAAGTCTGGCAATTGCAGAGGTGCATCTCTGAACTAAAAGTCCTAGCAATGAGAATGCGTAATTGCCATTGGTTTCTTTTCTATAAGTTCACTGCCAAGTTTTAAATAGTGTCTGTATAAAGAAGCGAGTTCAGCCTGGCTGGTGTTGCTCAGTGACAGGAGGTCACTGGTTTGATTCCCAGTCAAGGCACATGGCAGGGTTGCAGGCTCAATCCCCAGCAAGGGGCTGCTGATCGATGTTGATATTCTCTCCCATCAATGTTTCTATCTCTCTAAAATCAATAAAAACATATTTTAAAAGAGGCGAGTCTAGGACATCAGGGGTTTTAGCTTGGAAGTAGTTTGACATGAAAAGATGACAGATTCTATTAAAGTACAAAAGCTGTTCAATTTATTCTAACTTTTGTTCTCTCAAAAAATAGATTTCGTATTCAATAGAACTGCTTAGGTTAATTGTCCACCAGACTGGGGAAATTTCTAAAAAATTTAAGCTTGTCTGAATTCCTCTGTGTTTTTTGTAAAGCACAATTATTTGTATCAACTCAGATTTTTATTTTGAGTTAGCAAAGTTTACACTAGAAACTAAATCACGACTGTTAACACTACACAGAATTGACTGATTAAAACAGCAAAGGCAGAAAACCAGAACTTACAATCTGACCCTCAGTTCTTTACTTGGAATTTTCCATAATACCACCATTAAAAAGAAATTTTCATTCTCATTCAAAAGCAATCCATTCGCGTTTTTCCTGGACCTGGAATGGGTCAACAGAGTTTTCACTGCCTTTCTGGTCTGTAAAGTGAAGATAGACAAGTAAATTAAATCTCAATCCAATTTAGCATTTGCCCTCTTCCTACAGCTTTTACCTTTTTTCCCCTGCTCTATTTCTAGTTTAACAGGCAACCTCCAAAACCATAGCTATTAGGATCCTACAATTTGTAGTCACAGGAATGCAGAACCCTATCAGAAATCACCTGAGTATCCGTTCGTCTGCAGAAAAGTGCCAGATGGCACATGCTTCCTCCCCCGCCCGCGATGATGAAGGCAGTGATCCCAGTAAACGCGCATCACACTGCAACTAGCATTCAGTGAGCGCTGACTGTACGCCAGGCCCTTGGCTACAGCGCCGCACGCGCATTGCCTCCTCTAATCCTGGAGAGCGGAGGGCAGCAGAGCCCATTCTAAATACGAGGTAACCGAGGCTTACAAAATTAAACGACTTGGCCACAGTCAAACGGTAGGGAAGTAGAGCCAGGTACACCTCGCTCAAGAATCCCAAGCTATATACCTGCATTCCAATTCAAGAGAGCCAGGCCGCAGGGTCGGGGTAAGCGAGCGCCTACCCGTGCGCATGGAAGGGCGGGCAGGCCGAGAGTACCGCGACCAGTGACCCTCAAATCTTCGGGGAATCGGAGGAAGCGCGAGCCCGTCTCCATCACGCCGCGCACCACAAGGCCAAGGCCACCTCACTTCCGAATCCCCCTCCCAGAGGCCTCTCACCTGCTCTTCATCCAGCTGCCCTAGTGCGGCCGGGGTTGCTGAGGTCGAGGCTGGAGTTGCGGTTGAGGCTGGGGTTGCGGTTGAGGCTGCGGGTGGTGTTGAAGCGGAGTCCTCCATTTCTTTCCGCCGCGTGCAGACTCGCGTGCGGAACACCACACCTGGCTCCCCAGGCGCATGCGCGAGCCCAGGCCTGTAGCCGGAAGTTAGGGAGCGTGGGGCGTGTCCTCGCGTCACTTCCGGGCGTCGCGTCGTAGAGGTTTGGCGGGCGCGAGCAAACTGAGTGTGTGGCTCCGCCTGTAGTCGGAGTCTCTGAGGTGACAACTCCCCGTGTTTCCGTGAGGCTCGGGGAGCAGCCTGGCGACATTTTGGTCTCTCTCGTTCACAAAAGACATCGAGCAAGCTCCTGGAGGCGGGAGAGGAGGCCTGTCCATGCACCCAGTGAGGTCACCCGCTCTCCGTGGACCCCGCCTTTGGGCAGGCCCCGAGGGGCGTGAGGAGAGCGGGGCGTTCTGGCCCCACCACCCACCTGTCCGGTGACTTTGGGGGAACCACTGACGCTGTCCAGCCAGTCTCCTCCAACACGAAGGTGGCGGGAACCTCCCCACCGCTGGTGAGAATTACGTGGAATCAGGCGCGGGAAACACCGCGCGCGTCGTTAAACGGTGGGGGGCCCCGAACGAGGAGCCAGAGCCTCTGAGGTGGGAGGTAAGAGCGTCCACACCGAGCGTGCAGCCTGGAATGCGGCGGAATCTCCCCCCGCCCCGCTTCCCCAGAAGTGACCACTGCCCCTTGGAACCTGCCAAGGGTACTCAAGGCATGTTTACAAAATAGTTGTAATTTTTCTCTCTCTGTATGGCTGGTGTCATTTTTTCTCTTTGTGTGTGGCTGGGTTTGGTCTTTTTTTTTTTTTTTAACAAGTGTAGCCAAGTCTACTTATTGTTTTGTACGTTGACTTTTTCTCTTTCTCTCTCTTTACATTGATGTGAGAGAGAGACACATTGCCTGGCTGTCTCCTGTGCGCGCCCCCAGAGTGAACCAGCAACCCAGGTAGTGAGTGCCCTTGACCTGGAAGAACCCGCGACCCTTGGGTGCGCGTGGCCACGCTCTAACCACTGGGAAACACGGGCCCGGGCGGTTTTTTTCTCTTAATGTGTCTTGGAGGTTGGCCAAGTCAGTACAGAATGCTCTGCCTCATCTGTTTTAACTCGGAATGTCCTTCCAGCATGTAGATAAAAAATAGTTTATTTGGGAGTTTTTCTTCGTTGTTTTTGTTTTTTCTTTTTAGGAGCTTTTCAATGGACCTTCAGGATGGATGGTTGTAGTCTTTTTGGAACTAGCTGTGGAAATGTTTGAGAGAGAAGGAATGAGAGGAGACGTTTTTCTTTTGTTTTTGTTTTTTCTTTTTAGGAGCTTTTCAATGGACCTTCAGGATGGATGGTTGTAGTCTTTTTGGAACTAGCTGTGGAAATGTTTGAGAGAGAAGGAATGAGAGGAGACTTTCCATATCAGTTGTTTTCCCCCCAAAAATGCTCCTTCCACATTGCCAAAGGTGGAGGAATGGGGTATTTGGCTGATCTCTAATAATGACTTTGTCTTCGATCCATTTTAGAAGAAATTTTCTTAAATCTCTGTTACTTACTCTCACTTATCTATTCTAGAATCTAGTGTAAGGTGAAACTAGTTTGAGCACAAGATTATGAATTGTTACATTCGGCTTCATTTATCAGTTTTTCTAGTATGTGTTAAGAGCCTTAGGGCGGTCAGATGTGTCGCCTGCATTCAAGTTTGAGAACCAGGCTGGTAGGCCAGGGGAATGGTATGAAGACAGGAGAAGGTGCACGGTGGTGTTTGCAAGTAGTAAGTAGCGGGATCAGGAATGTGCAGAGGGGAGGAATGGGAGATGAGGCTAGAAGAGTAGGTTAAGGAATTTTTGTTGTCTAGCTGAGGGTTTATACTCTGGAGGAATCGTACAAGGTTTTTGAACTGGTGCTAAGAAAAGAAGAGGAGGTGGTGATGAACTGTGCTTTAGGAAGGTTAATAATTTGGATGTGGTATTGTGGTGGTTTAAAAAATGTCATGCTCACAAATTCTTTGATATTGAGTGTGGGCTGGACTTAATGACTTGGTTCTATCAAATAGAATGTAGCAGAAAGGATGTCACTTCTGAGATTAAGTTATAAAGACTATAGTTTCTGCCCGGAGTGTTCTTTTTCCCTCCATCTCTCCTGCTCTCTCTTTCCTTCATATTACTTGCTCTGAGTGAAGTTAGCTACCGTGTCTTAAGGCTCCTCAAGCAACCTGCCAGCAACCATGTGAGTGAGCTTGGAAGTGGATTCTTCCTCAATCAGACCTTGAGATAACTTCAAAGTCTTGAGAAACCCCGAGCCAGAACCATTTAGCTATGTTGCTTCCAAATTCCTGACCCATAAAGTGATTGTAACTGCAGAATCAGTTCAGACAGGCTCTGTCCTATTTCTAACAAGATATTGAGTTGCTTTTCAGAGACACAAACCAAAACCACAAGTCATGCAGCTGAAGCATGTTCAGAGGAGACAATTTGACCTCTAGTTGCACCCAGAACCAAAGCTGCCCTTCCCCCCACCTCCCAGAACAAAACGACTGGGACATGACCAAAACTTGAACTCTGGAACCCTTTCAGAAGCAAAGGGTCGGTTGTCCCAGGAAGATCTGGTGCTGAAGCCCCTTACCATATCTTTCAACAAATGGCCAAGGTCCAAAGCTCTTCAATCAAAACTTGCCCTGCCAGTGCTTTTATATACCAGTCTTCTTTCTCCTAACCTCTTAAAACTCACCTGGATTAGAAGAGATTTGAGCCTTGTTTTCTGTCTCCTTGCTGGTGACTTCACAATAAAACATTTTCTCAAAAGCCAATGTCATAATATTGGCTTCTGTATGCAATGGGCGGCCAGTCCTTGTTTAGTAACAAGATAATGTTTTGTTTAGTTTTTTAAGTATATTTTATTGATTTTTTTACAGAGAGGAAGGGAGAGGGACAAAGAGCTAGAAACATTGATCAGCTGCCCCCCACACACTCCCCACTGGGGATGTTCCCGCAACCAAGATACATGCCCTTGACCAGAACCGAGCCGGGGCCCCTCCAGTCCGCAGGCCGACGCCCCATCCACTGAGCCAAACCGGCCAGGGCAAGATAATGTTTTTTAAGCCGTTGAGTTTGGGGTGATTTGTTATCCCTCAACAGATAATAGAAATTTGCAGACCTCCCATCTTGAAACTCATCAACCGTTGATGTAGAAGTCCTATTAGAGCTTCATACTCAGCATTCGAGCTCATTATCTTTCCCTCGAAGTGCTCCTTCTGTTTTCTCTGTCATTGGCACCCCCAACAGCCTAGTTGCCCAGAATATGGGAGTTAATCTTTTCTCATCCCCCAAATATAGTCAATAATAAAATCTTGTTTATTCCTATTAAATATCTCTTGAACTTATCCCTTCTACGTAGTAGTGTAGGGCATCATTTTTTTCCTCCAGTTTTGCATCTTGTAGTCCATTCTCTGTCCTTCAGTTGGAGTGATCTTTGTAACATCCAAAGTCATAAACAGTGCTTGTAAAGGAATACTACAGGTAGTTATATTAGAGCCAATGGTGATAAAGGAAAACTAAATACAGGGAGTCCCAAAAAAATGTACACACACTTAACAGCTGATAGCTCAATTGATGTTTCTTTCTTCATATTTAACCTGTTGGAGTGAATAGTTATTCAAAGTGTATATATACATTTTGGGGGGACACCCTGTGTAAGTATCTTGAACCAAATATGTGAATTACTCCTTTTTGTTGTTAATCCCCCTTTGAGGATATTTTTCCATTGATTTTTTTTCAGCGAGTGGAAGGGAGGGAGAGAAACAGAGAGAAAGAAACATCGATGTGAGAGAGACACATTGATTGGTTGCCTCCCACACACACCCCGACCAGGGCTGGGAATCAAGCCTGCAACTGAGGTACATGCCCTTAACTGGAATTGAACTTGGGACCCTTCAGTCTGTGGGCTGACGCTCTGTTCACTGAGCCAAACTAGCTAGGGCAAAATACTTTTTTAAAAATCCTCATCCAAGGATTTTTAAAAAATATATATTTTATTGATTTTTTACAGAGAGGAAGGAGAGAGATAGTCAGAAACATCGATCAGCTGCCTCCTGCACATCTCCCACTGGAGATGTGCCCGCAACCCAGGTACATGCCCTTGACCGGAATCGAACCTGGGACCTTTCAGTCCGCAGGCCGACGCTCTATCTACTGAGCCAAACCGGTTTCGGCGCCAAGGATTTTTTGTTGTTGATTTTAGAGAGGGAGGGGAAGGAGAAACATTGATTGGTTGCCTTCCGAATGTGCCCCCACCTGGGATCAAACCTACAACCTGGATATGTGCCCTGATTGAGAATAGAACCCGACTTCAGTGTACTCAGGATGATGCTCCAACCAAGCCACACCAACCAGGGCATGAATTATTTTTAAAAAATTAATATGTACGGACTAAGACTCTTGGGAAGAAAATAAGGTAATTAGAGCATACACTTCTAATGGCCATCGTTTATTCTAGATTGGGAGGTATATAGTTCTTCACTACAAATCTACAGTATCCAAGGTATTGATGCTGTTTTTCAGAGAACGTCTCTGAAAGGGGTCTCATGGGTCAAGAAGTGTAAAATTCTCTACCATCAGTTTTCTGCTCACTGCAGTACATTGCCTATGTATGGTTGGATGCCCAAACACATTTAAGAAAGTTGTTTTTTCAACAACAAACCCAATGTTTGATGGACTGAGTTGGAGAGCTGGCCATTGAAAAGTGTGGGAAATGTCAAACCATTTATTTAGAACTTTCACATGAACCCCTGCTTTCATGGCAAACTTGCTCATAAGTTTTAAGCTAAGATTCATTTAATGTCAAACACCCATACTAGATATTGAGGAGCAAAACCCTGAAGTGATTGCCTTCACCTAATGTTAAACAAGAACTCATCCTAACTCCATAATAAAAGATGAGTATATACGGAAATGTATAATGCCTGTTTATCAGTAATTTCTTTTTGCCTTTCTACTGTAAAGAAGGACAAGTACTATATGGTCTCTTGATCATTATTTAAAATTCTGAACAATAGAAGTTTGTAGTTTTGGCAGAATCATTGATGTTCCCTCAATTCTGTTCACATAAGCCACATACTGTTATATAGTTATTTGATTTATTGTTAAGCATCTGTAACTTCCTATCAGGTTGCTGTTTTGTTAAGAATCATGCACTGTACAAAGGCCTTGCATACTATATGCAATCAGACCACGTTTGTAAATTCCTTATGTGACAGCTTATTAGATCCATCTAATTAGGTCCATGCTGGTAAATGGTTCCAATACTTGATACAAAATCATGCACTGTACAAAGGCCTTGCATACTATATGCAAGCAGACCACGTTTGTAAATTCCTTATGTGACAGAGCTTATTAGATCCATCTAATTAGGTCCATGCTAGTAAATGGTTCCAATACTTGATACAAAAAAAAAGGATTGTACAGACAATTGATATAATGCAGGTAATTATAAACAAACAGACAAATTCTTCAAAACAGTAGGTGACAATTTTTATTATTACAAAAGCAAGTATTTTTAAACTTGTCATTTGAGTAATTGCAAGAGCAGACTAAGGGCTTAATCCTCACACAGGCACCAATTCAGGCACAGTAGGTAGCTACAAATCATAAGAAAAATGTTTCTTTACCTTGGATTCCCCTAATTCCTACCTATAGCATTCTGCCATGCTTTGGAATTTAGTTTCTTAAAAAACCAGCAAACCTAATTAGCCCCCCCCCCCACCTCTTTTTTAAATATAAATGAGAACTAGGTACTAACCTGCTATCTAGTGAAAACTAGATTCTAAACCTTGGCCTGAAAGAGATCCACATTTCCTTTAGAACAGAAGAAACTAGCTAACTAAGATGTGTCGATTTCTGCGAGCCCACTGCGAGTTCTTAAAATGCAGAGATCCACATTTCCTTTAGAACAGAAGAAACTAGCTAAGATGTGTCGATTTCTGTGAGCCCACTGCGAGTTCTTAAAATGCACCTTCAAAGCTCAGACCTGTTTCACCTAATTCATGTGGATGATCACCTGAGGAATGAATGCAGGAGTTCCAGCTCCAGCACAAATACTCTTCCAGGGCAGCAGGAAAGGAGGTAGCAGGGACTTGGGCTGACATCTGAAGCACTAAGCTAATGTGCCTGGCAGAGGGGACAAACCTGAGGTTTCCACGTTAATTTTTAAATGGCACAGTAGCATGTGTGACAAGGCAGAAAAGGCAGTTGCCATCCCAAGAGTTGCTTAAGAAATTCTGTGTAATTTTCTGCCTAATCAGACATGGTGCCTCTGCTTTTCCCTTATGTTCGAGAACATAAAGGTTTTAGTCACCATTTCCTCCAGGGCCCTTATAACATTCCTTAGTAAACAACTTGCTAGCATATTACTGTTTCAAGGAAGCATAGAATTAGAGGTATGTGAAAGTGTATTTATTGAAGGGAAGACTTAATATGTTCTAGGATATTGAAAATCAAGAATATCTTAGAGCCAAAACCATTACAAGTTGAACCAAATCTACCCTGTCTGAATTCCAACAGTAAATTGGTTCAAATGGGGTCCACTGAACTACTACAGGAATATAAGAACACTTCTGTTCCATTTACTATCAAATCTAATATCACCAACTGGCTGCTAAATTTAAATCTAGTCTTTTGAGTTGTGCTATGTAATTACATTTATTTAACAAGTTGATGCCATGGCACAATCTCTAAAGAAAGAAACAAGATCATGAATGTATTAGATGCTATCTGCTAGAATCACTGAGAAATTTGCTGGAGGAAATAAAAGCTGTATTATTTGGAGACAGAAAATCGTCCCCTAAATCCTATTGATTGCTATCTACCTTACATATATCTGTGAGAGGATTGATAGCACAGTTTATTCTGATAAGGTAGGCCAACACTGAATATAACACTTAACCTACAATCAGAGCTATAGTGCTGGAACCAGAATTTTCACAAAGATTTTAAAGGTTGATAGTTGCCTGATGTTAAGAGCTGTAATAAAAACTGTGTATTTGTCCCTTGACTACCTTAAATCCCTACCCAAAGCAATGAAGCTACCATCCATGAAGCAGCAGTCAATGAGGAAGTCCATGCCAATGATGAAAGGTGCTATAGTGCTGTCATGTAGAATAGTCATCAAAGATCACGGAGTAATTAGTCATAAATAGTGTTCCTGAAGATTGCCAGGGAGTTTAGCTGACTTTTTTCAAAAGTTCATCATGGAAGCAGTTTTTGACCATAGGTTCACCTTTTTCTTGGATTACAAAACTGCATTTGGTTGAAACTATGACCCAAAATATCTGCAGCACTCAGCTGATAGGATGGCATCACGCTCAAAGTACATCCCATATTGTAAAGCAGTTCTTGTACTCTATATAACTAGCAGACAAGTATTAATTGCCTCGTTACAGTGAACAACCTGGACTTTTTTACAATTTACAAAGTTTTTACATTCAATTATCACATATATCAAGACTTTCAATTCAAACAAACAAATGTACATGGGCTTAATTCAACAACTTTACTATTTGTTTACATTAAGTTCATGGCAGTACATACTCAGTTCAACTCTTTTGATTTTACATAGATTTTTCACTGGGCAAGTCCTTTTTTGCAAATGAAAAGCAAGGAATAGATACTATACCAGCCCCCCACAGTAAGAAATAAGGGTTTAGAATAGCAATTACTTAGACATTTATTTCAATGGTATCTTTCTTCTCTTAAATTCAGTTAATTAATTTTAAAAAACTATAATTAAATAATCTAGCATGAAAGTTGTATAAACAACATCAGTAATGTAAAAAGATGCAAAGACAATTGTTCTAACACATTTATGCTAAAGATGAAATGTTTAGGTCTGTAATATCCCAAATCTGCTGCCAATTGTCCTCTATTTTTGCATTGTCAACCATATAAACAAACCTGCACTTGCAGAAGACAAAATGACAGCATAGGAATCTGTATTGCTTTTTAAAGGTCCAACATCACCACACACTGCCAGTTTATTTCAGGCATTTATTTCCCCATCCAAATAACTATCCATTGTAATTAATTTAAAATGCAGCAACTTTAAGAATACTTCTCTAAAAAATGTCAAAGCTCATAAAGCATATGGTGTTGGTTAATTTAACAATGAGATTATTGTTAAATAATTATTTGCACAAATGTGCAAGAATTCATGAAGTTTTTCTTCCATAATTACATTTTAGATGTAGGCCCTTCACAGTTGACAGTTGATAGCCATGTTTTACTTAAGAGTGTTGGCAACATGCACATAATATTCTAAAAATGTAAATGTCTTAATAGCAAGCATAACTGGTTTTTAAAATGTGTTCAATTTAAAAATGGAACTCTATCTTTAGAAGTAATTTTAACAACTCTTGAGTTTTTAAAGATTCATTAAAATCCAAGCAATTACTACTATTCTGTTATTAACTTGGAAGTACAAAAAGTTATTATGTACTGATTAAAATTCCCATATTTCCCAGAAAAATAAAAGCCCAGAGATGTGCAGACATAATAGAATTAAAATTCATGCAATTTAATAGCCATGAGTATAGTTACAGGAAGCTGCAAGAGAATAATGTAGCTCTGTTCATAAAATATAGCCCATTCATGAGATGAATGGGATTTCTATAGTTAAGAAAACAAGAGTTAAATTAAGTTTCAGGTTTTGTGACTGGAATTACAGTTTGACTAGGCTTTTCTTTTCTAAGGAAGACTTCAGGGAATTAAATTAATGCATTAAATAAATAATTACAGTGTATCTTATTTAGAGATAAATTATAATCTAAAAAAGGCCAAGTCTTCAATAAATGGCAACACTCAAAATCAAGGGGGGCTTCCAATAAACTGAGAAATTCTTTTCCATTTCCCATTTATTCTCATTAAAAATGTCAAAGTCATGAGTTGTAGCAGAAAGTCATCCTTCAATCTAAAAACCACCACAATGCTACATTGTGGTTCATCCAAATCATAGTTTAACAAATTTCAGCTTTATGTTTAAGAAAACAATTTCAAATAGTTGAAAAAAGCTTATACTGTGCTTGATTCTACTTATCACTGTTAACTGTAATCTGTGCAAATTCTGATGGTTCCTAAGAATGCGTTCATTTAGTTGCTGGATGAGATTTATCGTTAACCAGCAAGGAACACCCAAACGTTTAAAATCAGTGATACAAATAGTAAAATGAGTAATTTGTAGATCTGGCACTTCCAATTGATAATCTTCTTACTAGATGCATGCAGCTCTTATAAATTCTAAAGGAGGCATTTTTGCCAGGTCTCACCATGCTTTCTTTATTGTAAATTCCACTAATTTAACATGGTAATGGAATTTATTGTAGGGGTACAATTATACTTTCTTATAAAAACTACAGTATGCTTTTATTTTAAAACAATTTACTGTGTTTAAGAAATAATGTTAAAATATAAATTGACCAAAAATAACTGATAGATCTAATAAAGCAGTGTCACAGTTACAGAAAGGTATTTAATTATATGTATGCATTACCATCAAAAAGAGGTCAAACTAATTCTTTCCTTTAATACAAACTTGAATACTGTTTGTAAATGCCTCATTTAAAGTAGTGGATAGGGCAAGAGTTTAGAAAAGTCCAAGTAATAAAATGCATTCAATTACTTGGTAACGTTAAAAAGCTAATGCAACAATGTTATATCCAGATAAAAAACATTATTCAAAAGCAATTCAAATACCGAAAAGGGTTTCAAATTGAATATTTTATTAACATGGTAGTTGTCTTCGTAACATGTGCACACACACTCGCACACTCAGAATGATCTGCCTGGGGGGGAAAAAGACTATGTATGCCTAAGGGGAAAATGAAAAATTAAAAAATTTCTATAGGTTTTCATTATTGTAGGCAATTATGTCCACATCACTTACAAAGCTATTGCCAAATCTGTCCAAGGAAGCAGTTTGAGGGGGGAAGAAAAAAATATTGGGAAAAATTCAACAGTGGCATAGCAGAGCTCTCAATATGAGAAAGCTGACATAATGTGGACTTTTGCTGTGAATTTTGTCTTGCAAAATATGGGGAGAGGTTTGTCAATGGGCAGAAAATATGAGAAGGCGGTGTGAAGTAGGCTTTTGCAGTCAATTTTCCTCACAGTATTGTGCAGGGTCATCAAGAAAATGCTTAGTCTTTCTCTGGAACCAGTTTCAGAACTTTTCCAATTGCAATGGTCTTACCTGAAAATGAAACAAAAACAAAAAAACTTTTTCAGTAGTTAACAGCAAAGCCATCTAAGGTATTTAAAGGTTATTAATTTAAATCTTAATTTTTACAATGTGAAGTATTAACTTCAGTTTTGGATCTGACAACCCTTTCATGCTGATACCTCAGCATGACAAAAAGCGTCTTGCTGACAACAAAGACATGATTTCTGATTAAGAAGTCTTAATAAGTGGATCTTTTGAGGGGGAGAGGGAGAGAGGCTGAAAAAAAGACATGATTTCCTATATAAGAAATCTCTTGCCCTACCTGGTTTGGTTCAGTGGATAGAGTGTCAGCCTGCACATCTAAGGGTCCCAAGTTTGATTCTGGTCAAGGGCATGTACCTTGATTGCAGGCTCCTCCCTGGCCCAGGGGCCCTGGTCAGAACACATGCAGGAGGCAACCAATCAATGTTTCTCTCACATCAATATTTCTCTCTGTCTTTCCCTCTCTCTAAAAATCAATGGAAAAGTATCTTCCAGTGAGGATTAAAAAAAAATCTCTTAGAAAAAGTAAAATGTGGAATATTAGTACACTTGAATACTATTTGGCAACAAAAAGGAATGATTTATATACAATACACGATATATAACATGGTTGAATCTCAAAAAACATACTGAGTGGCCCTGGCCTGGTGGCTCAGTTGGTTGGAGCGTCAACCCGTACACCAAAAGGTTGTGGTTTTGACTCCTGGTCAGGGCAGCACATATCTAGGTTGCAGGTTCTATTGGACATATACGGGAGGCAACTGATCGATGTCTCTCTCAAATTGATATTTCCCTTTTTCTCCTTCCTCTCCCTAAAAATAATTTGTTTAAAAGCCACCCTCCAATGAAGATTTTTAAAAACACACACACCATACTGAGTGGAATAAACTAGACACTAAAGACCACAAATTTTATGTTCTATTTATATAGCTTATCCAATAAGGCAAATATAAAAAAATGCCGTGATTGCCTAGGTCTGGGGGTAGGAGTAGGAGATAACTGTAAATAGGTATAAGGGCTTCTTTTTAGCTATAATAAACATTCTAAAATTAGAATGTGATGACTGCACAACTCTGTAAAGATATTAAAATTCATTGCATTGTACACTTAAAACAGGTCTATTTCATAGTATGAATTATCTCAAAGATGTTAAAGGGGCTCTCCGTCTTATGGGGGAAAAAAAACTAAAAATCAACCTACTACAGTGAAACCTCATTTCTCGAAGGTCTCCCATCTTGAACAATATGGTTCTTGACCAAGATGTTCACAGAAAAAGAAATGTCTGGGTTTTCCACCTGACAATCCTTTCATGCTGATACTTCAGCATGACAAAAAGGGTCTCAGACAACAAGCAAAGGACAGAATGCTAATGTTGCCCTCGCCCAGTGGTCGGCAAACTCATTAGTCAACAGAGCCAAATATCAACAGTACAACGACTGAAATTTCTTTTGAGAGCCAAATTTTTTAAACTTAAACTATATAGGTAGGTACATTGTTATTAACTTAATTAGGGTACTCCTAAGGCTTAGGAAGAGCCACACTAAAGGGGCCAAAGAGCCGCATGTGGCCCGCGAGCCACAGTTTGCCGACCAAGGCAGAGTTGCTGCTCAAGACACTTTAGGTCTTAGAGGCTGAGAAAGGAAAGATCATCCTCATCCCCTGAGTGATACACTCAGAGATGGTTCAAAAGAAGAGATCCCTGGTTCTCAGAGTTAGAGCTCTTAGCTTCACTCAGTCATCTATGTCCTAGCGGTGAAATGTTTTGGCATAGAAGACAGAAGTGTGTTGTGTTTCAACGTGAGCTACTTTAAAAACCTAACCAGCATAGCCTTTTTCTTGAGTCAGAGAGTGGTCAGTCCATTAGACTCTGAATTCCATACTTTAGGTAAATTCTTATTAGTTATTGATTGTGTCCACATTTTTTATAAAATTTTATTTCTGAAATAATATACTTATAACAATAAAGCAAGTAATATAAAAAAACTGTTATCAACAGCAACATCTCCTAATTCAACCTTTTCACCCCTAGTCACATTTCACAGGTAAAAAGAGTGCTAATGTTGCCAAGGGTCTGAAAGTGCTCACAAACAGCAATCAAATTTGGATAAAGGAAAAGCAGTTAGCTGGTGATAGCATTTCGGAGGCAATGATACAGAAAAAAATTCCTTTAAGGCTAGTAGGGGGTGGTTTGATAAATTTAAGAAAAGTAGTATTTATTTATAAATTAAACAGTACATTAAACATGTACTGTATATAAGAAAAGTTGAAACAGAATCATTTGGGGGTTTGGAATGAATTAATTCAATTTACATAATTTCTAATGGGGAAAAACGATTCAGTTTTCGAACAAATCACTTCTTGAGCAGCCTTTTGGAATGAAATTCGATAAACGAGGTTCCACTATATTTAGGAAAAAGTAATTATTGGGGGTTAAAAATTCATGCTACGTTAATTTCCTCTGTAATTTTGATATATATATATATTTTTAAATATATTTTTGTTTTAAGAGGGAGAGGGAGAAAGAGATAGAAACATCAATGATGAGAGAGAATCATTGATTGGCTGCCTCCTTCACTGCCCACACTGGGGATCTAGCCCACAACCCGGTCATGTGCTCTGTCTGGGAATCGAACCGTGACCTCCTGGCTCATAGGTGACACTCAACCGCTGAGCCACAGGCCAGTTGGGCTAATTTTGTAATATTAATAGGACAACCCAGTAATCAGTGAATTTCACTAACACCAAGCAGATTTTTAAAATAAAAAATTTTAAGAACTCTATAGTGTCTTTATAAAGATTTCCCTGAACTAGAACTAAGGTGCAGCAACCATATTTATCATTATATTTCCAGTGCTAAGCACAGTTTTTGACTTGCAATATAGTCAATTTTTTGCTGAATGGAATTAGAACATACAATTGTATTCTATATTTCAATGGAACCAAAGTTTTATATAAATTTTCCAATCTTAAAATAGTTATCTAAATTAATCTATAGAGAAATGTTTAGTAAAAATCATTTTGTTTCCCTGATACCAAAGAATTTCATGGCCACAAAACAGAAAACTTACAGCTCTTCAGATTAACTCAAAAAAGAGCATGAATATTAACCCTCTAAAAAAAAAGTGTTAAAAGGCAATCAATCTATATATCCCTTTTATTCCCACCCTCGTATCAGTGCAGTAAATGTATTATATTTGATTTTTAAATGATTTCCTCTGACCACAAAATGACAAGATATGTACCTCAAGCTCACCTTGCAAAATCTTAAAAGGGCAAGATGGGTTTTAATCACATATATTATAAAGGATTACATCACAGAAATGTCTTGCTTATAGTAAATAAATGGCTCTTAAAACTCACTACTGGCAAAAATATCAAAATTCTTCTAGAGTAGTGGTTCTCAACCTTCCTAATGCCGCGACCCTTTAATACAGTTCCTCATGTTGTGGTGACCCCCAATTTCATTGTTACAAATTGAACATAATTCAAGCATAGTGATTAATCACAAAAACAATATGTACTTATATATGTGTTTTCCGATGGTCTTAGGCGGCCCCTGTGAAAGGGTCGTTTGACCCCCAGGTTGAGAACCGCTGTTCTAGAGCATTACTGCTAAAATGCATAGCTAATTTTACCTGTTGTCCAATTCATTTAACTCATAAAACATGCACCCAGGTTCTCTATGAACTGTACTCGGGTGAAAAGTCTATTTTAGACATACTACTACACATCAATTTAAGGCTTACCCTCATCTCTCAAAGTAAATCGACCCATCTGAGGGAAGTCTTTAAAGGTCTCAAGGCAGATGGTTCCTGCTGTCCTTAAGCGAGCAATGCATACTTGATCTTGTTTCACAAAACGGGGTCGAGTCTTACTTTTTTCTCCTGATTTTTTGTCTACCAAGCAAATTAAGGCCTATCCAAGATAAAAGGATGAAAAGACATCAGAATAATGCCAAATAAAAGAATCTTTAAGAATAGGCATGCAAATAAGAGTACATCACTACTGTTGTTAAGAAATTATTAGGATGAAATGGCCTTAAGACACACAAACAAAACCCCCAATTATCTTAATACTCACTGTTATTTCAACTTCCTCAATACAGGTATGAATATGCAGCACCGCATTATAACCTGGGCAGATGATGGATTTGTGCTCTATAATCACTATCTGTCAAACAAAAAGAAAATTCACATCTTTATACCCAGGGCAAAAAAATAACTGAATGTGCTAAAGTGTATATAGTATCACAAGAATATATAACTTACCATCTTAAAAGTTATTTTTGTGTTAGAAGTGATAGGTCAGGTCACTTGACCTCAAAGAATGAACTCTGATATCCTTAACCTACTGATCTTCTTGGCAAGTGCCCAAACTTGCAAAACAGCAGGCAGACTCTTTCCCCTAGTGGAAACCTTTCCCTTATACCTCCCCCAAGGAATCATTACTGCTCACATGCTACTGGGTTCCCTCCACCCCCAGATGTGAACATCATAGTTTTATCCATTTCTCAATATCTAAGGTCCAGTAAAAGTAAACAACCTTGCATCTGGCATCAGAATTTAATTTGATTAGTTATTATACTTTGTAAAAGAATTGAAAAATTCTGTGAGCTACACCAATAATTTATTCTGTCACTGTCCTGGGGAGGGTCAGGTTACTAATAAGAAAAATTTGGGCATGTTTTTCTGTTTGGAGAGTTATTTGCGCTAAAGGAGCAGACAAACCACGACTTCCAAGGCAACTTGCTCTATTTAAAGTGAAAGACACTGAGTAATGATATAAACAGATTAGAAAAAAAGGAATTTACAAAGAATACTATCTAACCAGTAAGAAGACCTTATGTTGTAAGATACCTTATGGCTGTTGTGACACACACACGATTTATTCTATTTCAATTCCCCTTCTACACACGATGACATGTCATCAATAACCCGAACAAAGGACATTTAAATTTCATTTGAACAGTAAACATCACTGAGATAACTATAGTAACTGGTTTACCTGGGCATCAAATGTGCGTCCAGAATGACAAAGATTATTAGGATCACAAAGTATAAATCCTGGAAGAATCTCCTCTTCTTCAATTCCTTTCAGTCTGATTTTGAGGTTTTCACCTGGGGCTACAGAATCAGTTTCTACATCATCAGAAAGGATTCCAAGAACTTCCACGTTGTGCTTAAAAAGAAACCGAGATTGGAGGTTTTCTGACACATTCACTCATTGCATTGCAGACCATAAAACAACCTGTTTATTGAGTTGTTGCATTTTTCTGTGCTTGCTGATTATCCAAAATACTTACTACATTTGTATGACATGAACTTTAATAAAAATCATACCCCGTAGGACAACTGCCAATTAAAATTATCTGTTATCCATTTGCACCTCTGGGGCGGCCCCTTCGCCTGTGCACCTGGTGGACATCTTCAGATCACTCCAGATTACAACTTTACCACATCCACCAGCGACACACTCAAGGGGCAAACTCAGTGAGCACCAAAGCCCCACTGAAGCAAGTATTGTTCCATAGGGGTGTCTCCTGCACTTCCTCTGTAGTCACAGCTGGTTCTCACATCCAATTGGCCAGGGGGTCAATACCTCCCAAAGACACTAACATCCATCAAGGCTAAACTACACAGGACGGTGCACATAGCTCACACAGGAGCATACCTAGCATGCCCTGCTCAGGTGACTGGGGAGGCTGAGTCACTGGGCTCTACAGAACATCTACTACACAAGGCCACTCTATCAATTCCAGGAGACATAGCAGCTCTACCTAATACACAGAAACAAACAGGGAAGCAGCCAAAATGCAGAGACAAAGAAACATGTCACAAACGAAAGAAGAAAATTCCAGAAAAAGAACTAAATGAAATGGAAGCAAACTACTAGATAGAGAGTTCAAAACAATGATTATAAAGATGCTCAAGTAAATTAATGAGAGCTTCAAGGAACTTAGTGAGAATATCAAGGAACTTAGTGAGAAGGGACCAGTCAGAAATGATGGATATACTAACTGAAATGAAGAAAAATTTATAGTGAATCAACAGAGTAGAGCAGGGGTCCTCAAACTTTTTAAACGGGCCAGTTCACTGTCCCTCAGACCGTTGGAGGGACGGACTATAGTTAAAAAAAACAACTAGGAACAAATTCCTATGCACACTGCACATATCTTATTTTGAAGTAAAAAAACAAAATGGGAACAAATACAATATTTGTATTTGCATGTGGCCCGCGGGCCGTAGTTTGAGGACCCCTGGAGTAGAGGATGCCAAGAATCAGATCAGTGACTTGGAATATGAGGAAGCAAAACACACCCAATCAGAAAAACAAAAAGAAAAAAATATCCAAAAATAAGAAGATAGTGTAAAAAGCCTCTGGGACAACTTCAAGCATACCAACATATGCATCAGGGGGTGTCGGAAAGAGAAGAGGAGGAGCAAGAAATTGAAAATCTATTTGAAGAAATAATGACAGAAAACTTCCCCTACCTTATGAAAGAAATAGATCAGGAAGTAGAGTCCCAAACAAGATAAACCCAATGAGGCCCATACCAAAAAACATCCCAGCAAAGGTATCATTTAGAATTGAAAAGTCAGATAAAGAGCTTCACAGACAAGAAAAAGTGAAAGGAGTTCATCACCACCAAACCATTATTACATGAAATGTTGAATGGTATTCTTTAAGAGGAAGAAGGGAAAAAAGAAGATAAAAAAATATGAACAATAAAATGGCAATAAATATGTATCAATAATTGAATCTTAAAAATCAAAATAAACAAGGAATCTAATGAACAATAAACTGATGAGTAAAATAGAACCAGAGGCATGGAAACATGGAACAGACTGATGAATCTCAGAGAGAAGGGGGGCAGTGGGAAGAGATGAACCAAAGAACTTATATGCATACTAGAGGCCTGGTGGATGCACAGATTCATGCACCAGTGGGGTCCCTCAGCCTGGCCTGGGCCCTCTCACAATCTGAGAGCCCTCGGGGGATGTAGTAGTGCGAGAAGCAGCAGGCAGCCAGGGAGGAGCCCAAGCCCAGGCCGGGCACCGCACCACTCCTGCTCAGCCCAGCCCCGTTGCACCTGCCGTTGGGTAGCATTGCCATAGAGGGAGGAGAGAATTGTGGAGGCAGGAGAGACTCGCGCAACCACAGCTGCACTCGCCAGTCATGAACCCTCACCATCCATGAGCCGGTGTCTGAGAGAGAAGGGGGGCAGTGGGAAGAGATGAACCAAAGAACTTATATGCATACTAGAGGCCTGGTGGATGCACAGATTCATGCACCAGTGGGGTCCCTCAGCCTGGCCTGGGCCCTCTCACAATCTGAGAGCCCTCGGGGGATGTAGTAGTGCGAGAAGCAGCAGGCAGCCAGGGAGGAGCCCAAGCCCGGGCCGGGCACCACACCACTCCTGCTCAGCCCAGCCCCGTTGCGCCTGCCGTTGGGTAGCATTGCCGTAGAGGGAGGAGAGACTTGTGGAGGCAGGAGAGACTCGCGCAACCACAGCTGCACTCGCCAGTCATGAACCCTCACCATCCATGAGCCCGGTGTCTGGCGCCCATCTGTCAGCTGAGCTGCACTTCTGCTGTGGAAGCGCTCTGACCATCAGGGGGCAGCTCCTGCATTGAGCGTCTACCCCCTGGTGGTCAGTGCATGTCATAGCTACCAGCTGGTCGGCTGGTTGTCCAGTTGCTTAGGCTTTTATATAGATAGATATGCATTACCCATGGACACAGATAGTAGGATGGTGAAGGTCTGGGGTGGGGTGGGATTGGGCAGGGAAAAAGGGTGGAAGGGGAAATCTGTAATACTCAACAATAAAAATATAATATCGAACATGGATTTTAATTTTATGGATATAATTTTTATTGTGGAATTTAGGATTTAACTGACATATATTCCATTACCTATCAATCCCCAAATACCTGAAGAGTACTTTTTTTTTTTAATCCTCACATGAGGATATTTTTTTCCATTGCTTTTCAGAGAGTGGAAGGGAGGGGATAAGGAGAGAAAGAGAAACACCAATGTGAGAGAGACACCTCAATTGGTTGCCTCCCACACGGGCTGCCGACCAGGACCAGGGAGCAAACCAGCAACTCAGGTACATGCCTTGACTGGGAACCAAACCCACAACCCTTTCGTGGGCAGGCCAATGCTCTAACCACTTAGCAAATATGGCGAGGGCAAGAGTATACTTTTGAGATAACATTTTGATGGTTGCAAGATGGGAGAGGATTTGGAGGGTGAGAAAGGGGAGAGGATTTAAAATAAGCATACTAATGATTATAGGTTTTCCTTCTGGGGTGATAAAGTATTCTGGAATTAATGGTGATAGCTGCACAAATTTAAAAAAGATATATAGATGGGGAAATGTTAAAAGTAATACCCACAAGTATTTCCATTTGTGCCCTTTGAGATAATTCAGATTTTTAAAACATCAACCAGAAAACTGCCCGAGTTGGTGTGGCTCAATTGGTTGAGCATCAACCCATGCACCAAAAGGTCACTGGTTTGATTCCCAGTCAGAGCATGTGCCAGGTAGCAGGTTGGTTGGGTGTAGGCGGGAAGCAACCAATCAGTATTTTTCTCTCACATCAGTGTTTCTCTCTCTCCCTCTCTCTCCCTCCTCCCTTCCTCTCTCTAAAATCAAAATGGGAACAAAAATATTTTCAAAAATATATACCAGAAAACCAAATAAAATAGCCTTCAAGACAAAACGAATTATCTCATGATAGTAAATGAACAGTGAAAAATGCAGATCAATATATTCCATACCAGAATGCTACAGTCACTTGCTAAGCTCTAGTACCTTTACCCCTTTTCCGCATGATATTCTTTCCCAAAAGGTTGCTTATATCTTAATGATACCTGTTCTACTGAAATTCATCCTAAGTGAAATAGAGCCATATTTGTTAACTAAGTTCTTTGTAGTAACAGCAGGATAAAGGGGTAGATCTTAGCAGTTCTACCATGTACAAACTATTGTTCACTATTTTTTTGCCCTAATAACCCAACATAACAATCCCTTATGGCCTTGTATGGCTAAACACAATAGAGCTAGTGTAAGATTAACTTAATCCACTTGGTAATCTCAGTCAAAGTTTAAAAACAGAGCAGGCACACTCTATCCCAGTGGTTCTCAACCTTCTTAATACTGCGACCCTTTAATACAGTTCCTTATGTTGTGGTGACCCCCAATTTCATTGTTACAAATTGAACATAATTAAACACAAAAACAATACCCTATATAATAAAAGGCTAAGAAGCAAATAGACTGAACGGCAGAACAAATGAACAACGGGTCGCTATGATGTGCACTGATCACCAGGGGGCAAGAGCAGGACATAGTGGGCGTCGTTCATGGCCAGATGGTAAAGCAGGTGAGTGGGAGTGCCAGTCCAAGGCGGGGTGCCAATCACTGTCATCAGGGCGAGCCTCTGGTGGTTACTAAAAATTCTTTGCTCCCGTGCACAAGTCCTGCCCTGCACTTTACCCACTGGCGGCACTGGAGCCACCACTCTCACCCACTGCTGGCACCTGGTGCCAGCCCCAATTGCTCAGCGCCGTCAGTGGGTGCAAATGGCGGCGCCGGCCCGATCACCCCTCAGGGCTTCTCCACCTCCCCCTGCTCCTGAGGGGAGATCAGAGCAGCAGTCACCGCTCACACCCGCTGACGGCGCCAGCCTCGCTTGCACCCACTGCTGATGCTGGCCCCAATCACTCTGCACCATGAGTGGGTGCAAGCAGGGTCGGCACCATCAGTGCATGGAATTGGCAGCAACGGGAGTGGGGCTGCCAGCAGAGAGGGGACCAGGGGCCACAGCAGGAGGGGCCAGCAGGGGCATGAAGGATGGGCCAAGAACCACCCCTGTGCCCACCGCAGCCTCACAGCCCACAGTTCCTTTCAAGGTACACGAATTCGTGCACTGGGCCCATAGTGTAATTATATACGTGTTTTCTGATGGTCTTAGGCGACCCCTGTGAAAGGGTCGTTCGACCCACAGGTTGAGAACTGCTGCTCTATCCCCTCTGGGAAGCCTTTCCTTTATACTCCCCCCAAGGAATCATTACTGTTCACCATAATTACTCAAAAATTAAGATTGAGACCAACAACTTCTCTTAGTTTATGAAAGGTATTAAAGATAACTAAACATTTCCATATTCTCTAGAGATTCAACATGTAGCTGTGCAAGGAGTGAGTTTAGGCTATATTTAAGCAATTTGATAGCGATAAGTGGTTAACATTTCTAAGTAAAGGGTATCTACAACTGTCTTCATAGATGCCCCATGTCTTGACTGAGGTGTGATACCCTGTCTTATCAGTTCAACAAGTTTTGGAGATAAGCCTGCAATGTGTTTACCAATTATACAGTACTAGAGGCCCGTTGCAGAAAGATTCCTACAAGAATAGGGCTTCCTCGGGCCGATTGCGCCGCACATGGGGGGGTC
>NW_005363642.1:452913-463354 GCF_000412655.1 Myotis brandtii | reverse complement strand
CTGCCTGCAGTATGCAAATTAGCCGCCATCTTTGTTGGCGGTTAATTTGCATATTGCTCTGATTGGCTGATGGGAGTAGCGAAGGTATGGTCAATTAGCATCTTTGTCTTTTATTAGATAGGATATGATTTTAAATATTTGAGTCCACATTCCTAATAACATATGAGCTGGAGTTTATACAATATCCTTTTGGTATCTCAAATTATCAGAAATGAGCATTCAGATTACTGCACTGAAGTGGGGGAAAAGCCACTTTGCACTAAACTTGCAGATTCAGTTAACTCAAACTTTTTTTGCATACAAACTCAAAGCCAATTTTTAAATATCAAAGTAATATTCAGAAATTCCTTCACACAGATAGTTTTTTATCCTCCAACAACACTTCTTTTGCTTCACTTTACTGCTACAGCCCAGCATAGGAAGTAGAAGTAATGCAGGCTTTAGAAGCATAGGCTTCCATAGACTCCTTAAGAACCAGAAGTTAACAAACCAGCAATCTAAAAAAGGTCTAAATATCAATCTGTACATTAGAACAATTTTGTAAATAGCAAATGAAAAAATCAATTTTTAATTTTACTCATTAATTTTTAAATACTTTTTAAATACTGTGGTAAAATACAGAACATAAAATGTATCCCCTTGAACATTTTGTCAGTCCAATAGTATTAAGTACATACTGTATACAACCAATCTTGAGTTCTGAAAATTTTTCATCTTACAAAATTGAAACTACACCATTAAACAACTCCCCATTATTCCCTCCCCACAAGCCCTGGAAACCACCATCTACTTTGCTTCTAAGAAATCTGAGGACTACTCTAGGTACCTCATAGAACTGGAATCATTGTGACTGGTTTATTTCAGTTAGCATAACGTCCTCAAGGTTCATCCATATTGTATAGCATATGTCAGAATTTCCTTTTCTGTGGTTGAATAATAATCCACTTATACGTATGTACATTTTGATTATCTGTTAATCTGCCAGACACCTGGGTTGCTTCCACCTTTTGGCAACTGTGAGCAATGCTGTTATGAACATGGGTGTACAAATATCTCTTTGAGGCTCTGTTTTTAATGGGGGGGGTTACATACCTAGAAGTGAAACTACTAGATTATATATATGGTCTTATTCTATTTTTAATTTTGGGGGGGGGGGGACACCATTATGTTTCCCATGGCAGCTGAACAATTTTACATTCCCACCAACAGTCAACAAAGGTTCCAATTTTTCCATTGCCAACATTTGTTATTTTCTGGGTTTTAAAAAAAGGTTTTTTAAAATTCCCACCCAAGGATATGTTTTATTTTGAGAGAGAGGAAAGGAAAGGGAGAGAGACATCAGTTGCCTCCCATACCCACCCTGACCAGGGATTGAATCTACATCCTTTTGGTGTATAGGGTGACCCTCCATCCAACTGAGCTACCTGACCACGGCTATTTTCTGGTTTGTTTTTTATAGTGGCCATACAGATGGGTGTGAAGTATTTTCTGATTGTGATTTTGATTTGCACTTACCTAATGATTAGTGATATTGATCATTTTTCATGTGCTCATTGGCTATTTGTACATCTTTGGATAAATGTAAATTTAAGCTCTTTTGCTCGTGTTTTTAGTCAGGTGGCCTGTTTTTTGTGTTGAGTTGTAGGAGTTCTTTATATATTCTGCATATTAACCTCTTATCAGATTTAGGATATGCAATTATTTTCTCCCAATCCATAGGCTGCCTACCCATTAATTTTCAAATGTAAAGCAGTATGACATCTGTATCTTTTAAATATTTAACTCTGTTCCACAGAGATTGAGGACAAAAGTGAACTGAGTTTTCAAGGCTCACTTAACCAACTATAAGATATGCTACACCTGCCCAGTAAGTAATTAGTATAAAGTGACAGCTTACACAGAGAAAAGCCACTCTGTCTATAACAGGGGTGGGGAATCTTTTTACTGCCAAATGCCATTTGAATATTTATAACATCATTTGCGGGCCATATAAAATTATCAACTTAAAAAATTAGCCTGCTATATTTGGTCAAACATTTAATTAACTTGCCCCTAATGCCTTGGCAGGGCCAGACCAAAGCTCGTAGGCCAGACATTCCCCACCCCTGGTCTATAACTAGTATATTAAGGCCCTTGCCTATAGTGAATTGTACTTTTCTTTCTGTGGTGGTGAAATACTCACCACATAACATTTGTCTTTTTAAATCATTTTACACTGTACAATTCAGTGGCATCTAATACAGTCACACAATGTCCTACAATCATAACCACTATCTAGTTCCAAAACTTTTCATCACTCCAAAAGGAAACACTGTACCCATTAAGCAGTCACTCCCCATTCTCCCTTCCCCAACCCCTTGGCAAACACCAATCCCACTTCCATTTCCCATGATCAACTATATTTCTAATGACTACTCTACACAAATTCAAATCGACTATTATTTTCATTCACTAGTCACTGACTTTCAAGTTGCAGAAAAAGTAGGCTTTAATGCAGAAACACTTTAGAATAAAAATACTATGGTGGAATACTCTAATCCCCAATGCCTAAGGCATCAAGAAACCCCAGAGTATAATTTGTAAGGTGTCAATTATACTTAAACACTACATTGAGAACAGACATCTTTTCTCATTCACTGTGCCTGGAATTAAGCATGGTAAAAAAATTCTCATTTAAATCTAACAAAATCTCTGATGATTCAGATCTGTTTCCCTACATTAAACAACATTTTTGGAGTTTTAAGAGAAGCCCTCTCTGGAAAACAGGTAACTTTCTTAGTAACATGTCATCTATAAATATCACTAAGTGAGCAGTCACAAATAACAGAAAGGAATAATTCATAGAAATATTGCATGTTTTAATAAAACCCTCTCCAATGATGAAGAAATCACAATAAGTAGGAAAGAGTCAAGACAACTACCTATATATATAAAAGCCTAATATGCAAAGTGTCCCCTCGGGAGTTCGATCACTTGCTTGCTATGATGTACGCTGACCACCAGGGGGTGTCTCGGAACAAAGGAAGGCCCCAGCTGGCAGCCGGCAGCCACTAGGCACCCTACCCATACACGAATTTCATGCACTGGGCCTCTAGTTTATGATAAAGACAAAGGCTTTACTCTTAAAATTAGGAACGTAGCTTAAACATATTATGTTATAGTATCCAATGTAACCACATACAAAAAAAGAAAGAAAGCTAACTGTATTGTGATTAAACCTGAGTTTCCACCCTTGGCTCACTTACTAATCCAGTGTATTAATGGAAGCAAGTCACTTAATCACTCCAGATCTCTTCCATCTTGTAAAATAAAAGAGCTGAAGTTTTCTTGGTGCAGCTTTTAGCTCTACCACTGTGTTAACACTGGCCTCTCCCCATTTGTCAATGAATAACGCCACATATTTTTTTCTTAAGTTTTATACCTGACATTAATAAATGTAATTCTGGATTTTAAAAGTTAAGTTTATTTTCATGGAAATCCCTAACCTTTTGAAAAGTCCTGGCTTCTTGCTAAAATTTTCAAGAGAAAAGCTAAATGGGAAAGGACATTATTAATTCTTACCTTGTTTGGCATCATCACAAGCTGCTGGCCTTTACTAATAGATCCTGATTCCAGCTTTCCCAGGACCACAGTGCCCATATCCTGTTGAAATTTAAAATTTAAAAAAAGTTTCAAATTTTTATTACCACTCTACAACAGTTCAACAACCCCATGTGAAATCTTGCAGGGCTTACTCATAAAATAAAAATCAAAATCATTAGAACAAGTGGTATAATACTTAGAATTAATCTTAAATACAGGATAGATAACAAATAATCTATAATACCTGCCTCATAAGCATGTGAACAACTATAGTACCAATAAATAAGTATGCCTAAGATTTAAAAAGAAAGCATGGTACAGGAGAGGGCACAGAATTTTGTTTGAAGATCTGAATTATTTGTTCAAATTCAGGTTCTTGCAATCGCTGAGCCTGTTTCTTTATCTATAAAATTAGAAAAGCAATACTTGTTCAAGAAATCTAGTATGGAGCCCTAGCCAAAGTGGCTCAGTGGGTTGGAGCATAGTCCTGTACACAAAGGTCAAGAGCTCAATTCCTGGCCAGGGCACATACCCAGGTTTCAGGTTCGACCCCCCATCGGGGCACCTGCAGGAGGCAACTGATAAATATTTCACTCTCACAATGATATTTCTCTCTCTCTCTCCCCCTCCCTTCCTCCCTCCCTCCCCCTCCATCCTTCCCCTTCCCTTTTCCTCTCTCTAAAATCAATAAAAGCAAGTCCTCAGGTGAGGATTTAAGAATAAAGTATTTGAGGAGGGGCAAAACATTACACTGATATTGCAGTAAAAATAATGATGCTTTTTTTTTTTAAAGTAGAACATCCGGTTAGGTGAGGTTGTGGTAAAACTAGCACTCATATATTGCTGCTGGCAATATAAATTAGCACAGTATTCTGAAAGGTTATTTGCCAATATGCATAAACTTTAATGTGCAAATCCTTTTGAGTCTAGCAATTTCACTTGTATGAGTTTCTCTCTAAAAGATTATTGGCTCATTGGGAAACAGATGAAATAATTTAAGTTGGTTGAATAAATTATGGTCTATACCACAAAATAATAAGCAGCCATTAAAAGAGACATCTATGTTGTTATTAAAGTTTTTTCATAATTTAAAACAAAACACAAAACAACTATTTCACCTCCCATAAAACCCAATTTCTTGAACATTTTGGGTACCTTGTATTTATCCACAATTGGCAGCCTGATTGGCCCATCAACTGATCTATTGAAGTTTGGCAAATTATCCAGATATGGAATAAATGGTAATCCACTGGAACATAACAATATCCATTAAAGAGAGTCAACATAAATATCAAAATATTAAGTTACATGACTGTATCTTTATACAAAAAAATGGTTATAATCATGTTTTCATTCTACCCATGTACTCGTCTCATTAATCCAATTTATTATTTAATTCATTTCATTTATTCCTCAGAAAATTAAAAATAAAATAGCTGAATATAATATGAAAATAGCTGAATATAATATGAAAAACCTCCCCATTAACACTTGAGATTTAGAAAAATATTTTATAGCAAATAGCCCACATGTTGTAATAAATGACTGCACTCTTTTACTTAATTTTTATGGACTTTTCCAGCTCTGAAATGAAGATTCTATAAAATAATTTCCCCTTTAAAGCTACACTTTATAGGACACATAAAATACTGTCAAGACGGCAATGCTCTCCAAACTGATCTACAGATTCAATTCAATCCTGTTAAATCCCAGCTGCCTTTTTTGCAGAAACTGTCAAGCTGATCCCAATGTTTATATGGAAATTCAAGGAACCCAGATAACCAAACAATCTTGGGGAAATAACAAAATTCAAAGACTCACCCTTCCCAATTTGAAAACTTACAAAGCTATAAAATAATCAAGAGTTCACCTTATAAAAAAAGTAGCCTAAAGTGAAATGCACACCTAAATGTCAATAATAGGGTTCTAACTCTTCCTAACTGGATTAGGCAGTTTTCCTATGTATGACACCAAATGTACAATTGGCAAAAGAAAAAATAACCTAGATTTAATCAAAATTAAAACCTGTTATGCTTCAAAGGACGCCATCAAGAAGGTGAAAAGATCTCCCACAGAATGGGAGAAAACATTTGCACATCATGTATTTGATAAGGGACTTGGGGTACCCAATGCACAAAGAAGTCTTACAACTCAATCACAAAAAGACAACCCAGTTAAAAATGGGCAAAGTTCCTGGTATTTTTAAAGCCAAAGTTACATTCATTATTTTCTTAAATTACTTATTAAGACATAAACTCTTTTAAAGGAAAAAAAGAATTACTTACATGTACCAAGGACAGAAATCTGATTGCTCTTTAAGATTTGCTCCAGTCAGTCCTGAGCAGGGCATAAAGTGAATATCCTTTTTGGGATTGAAGCCAACTTTTTTCAAAAATGGCACTAGTTTCTCTTTACATTCTTCGTATCTATAACATTTATAAGTAATCCAATTATAATATAAAGCAATTGAACTCTAGTTTCATTTTTAAAAATGAAGTTTAGAAAAACCACAGGGGAAAAACATAATAACAAAAGCATCCTTTATTTTACTAACATGTCTATAAGATATGTAAGCTTACCTCTCATTGCTCCAATTCACTGTGGGATCATCCATCTTATTAATGAGCACAATTAAGTGTTTTACACCTGCTGTCTTTGCCAACATTGCATGTTCTCTTGTCTGTCCTCCTTTTTCAAATCCAGTTTCAAACTCTCCTTTCCTGGCAGAGATTACCTATTCCAAGAAATCAAATAGTTTATTCTTACACATTCAGGTATACCCTTCTAGCAAAAAATGTCTTTCCTTTCGGTTTTATCAGAAGCTTTCTGCAAAAATATAGAAGAAAATTAGTCATAATATACATGCTTTCAAATATCACAATGTCTAAGTGATTTAAGATTTAAGTATAAATGTTTCTTCCGATCCTCAATTTTCCAAATTCTAGTATGCCTCTATGTATGTTACAAATTAAACATGTATATGATTTAGTGCTGGAACAGTGATTTAAAAAAATTGCAAAATGATGGAAGGCCTCAAAAAAATAGATCATTTCATATTCATACTCACTGCCTAATTTGTAGGCTTAGCATTTAGTGGACACTAAGTTCTGACACATAATAGATAATAGCAATGGCAGAGGAAAGTTGAAATATATTTTCATAAGTAAACTAAATTATAAAGACTTCTTGCACAGATCAGTAAGACAAAAGTGAAAATCGTGACCGTGTATATTATAGTTCACCACAACCTAAATTCCAGCTTTTACAGATAAACTCAAATATTTTAAAATTTAAGTGGGGCCCGACTGGCGTGGTTCAGTGGATAGAGCGTCGGCCTGCGGACTGAAGGGTCCAAGGTTCGATTCCCGGTCAGGGCACATGCCTGGGTTGTGGGCTTGATCCCCAGTGTGGAGCGAGCAAGAGGCAGCCAATCAATGATTCTCTCTCATCATTGATGTTTCTATCTCTCTTCCCCTCCCTCTCTCGTCCCCTCTGAAATCAATAAAAATATATTTTTTAAAAAGTTTAAGTGGGGTTGCTAACAAATATTAAGGTGAATTAGAAATGTCTTTCTTACCAGCACTGCCAAATCAGCTTGAGAAGCACCACCAATCATATTTGGGACAAAACTCTTGTGGCCAGGGGCATCTAGAATTGTGAAATGCTTCTTTTCTGTTTCAAAATAGGCACGACCCACTTCTACTGTTTTACCCTTGTCTCGTTCTTCCTGATTTGTGTCTAAGGCCCAAGACAAGTACCTGAAATAATTTTAAAATAGGAATAATACTGATAAGAACATAAAAATTTCTAAGATATTCTTCTACCATTAAAGGTGTAATTGATGACATCTAGCTTTATGTCCATCATACATTTAAACCAGTAACAGAATTAGACAGAAATGAAAATTAAGAGAGTAAAACTTATGTTAATGTGGTTCCAACACTTGGAAATTTTACATATATCCTGTCAACCATTCTAGAAGCAAACATTATTTATGAAACAGCTGAAACATACACAGAAAGACTACTTTAAGTACCAATGCTAATATCACCATGAGTTAATAAGTTCCTCTATATTTCATTTTTATAATCATCTGTCACAAAATATAATATGAATAATGGCTGTCTAAGGATGTCTTTTTAACGTGAAGGCCATTAACCTGCCACTTGGGAGCAATAGTTATTTGCTAAAATTATTTCAATATTATTTGCCATGTAAAAATCACTTATTTAAGTTCAAATCATCCATAATAGAAGGCATTAATTTAGATTACCTAATCATCTGTATTTCATAGTATATACTCATTAAGATTTTCCCTTTACAGAGCAATATAACAACAAAAAACACACCAATGCCCCATTCAGATAAGCTTGTTAACTTTTAAAAAATAAGATAAGGTTAGAAAACTGAAAAAAGTTGACCTTTTCTCTCACCATTCAATGGAATCATTGTCAATAATTCCTTCAATTATTTTTCTTTCCATTGTTTATTTACATAGTTAATGATCGTGTCCTAAGTACTATGATGTTTCCTGTTTTCTTCCCAAATTCCACTGTAACATATTCTATTCCTGGCTACTATAAATTCTTTAAATGCAATTTTATAGTGGTTAGATAATGGCCCAATTAAATGGCCCAATTAGAATATATTCAATAAGCCTTTTATTATTGGATGTTTGGATGTTTCCAAACTTTCTCTGTGCAAGTTTTGAAGTCATCGGGAAATGATCTAGACTATGTAGTATGAGGGGAAAGAAACTTCCTTTGTTATGACACCATTTCAGTAGACTACAAAAGCATTAAGTGGGCAGCATTTCCTTAAAAGTAATTTATAGTATCATAAAAGTTTAGTATACCAAGTTTCTCTGTTTTTCTCTTTAGCTTCTCTTTCATATTTCTCAAGTGTCCTTTTGTCAACCATTCCAGTCAAATACCTGAAAACATTTAAAGAAACACAAATTACTCAATGAAATTAGGAAAACTTTAAATCACTTCAAAAGGAATTTCAATTCTAAATATAATGAAGTAAAGGTACCTCTGGTGGATGCTTGAATCAGGAAACTTTCAGTAGAAAAGTTATTTGCATAGTCTCAAATTATATCCCACAAAATAAAGGGGAAAAACCATAACTTTATGGTGGAGAATCCTAGTAACACCTTAACCAAGTAATTTTTAGCAAATATCACCAGTAATAAATAAAACATACTGAATATTGATATCTTTTACCCCAACTGGATGCCCTAAGAGTACAACATGTCTTTGATGACATTCTTGCCCAAAATGCCTAACCTCAGTGTGATTGTAAAAAACATCAGTTAACCCCAATTGAAGAATCTATAATAGTAAAAGAATAATATGCTAATTAAACCTGACGAAGTCATGGCTGCAAGGGAAGCTTGGGTCCCAGGTGCTGGAGGGAAGCCGGTGCCAGCAGCCGGGGGAAGGAAGGCCTACTCTTGCAAGAATTTCAAGCATAAGCAAACATTATTTATGAAACAGCTGAAACATACACAGAAAGACTACTTTAAGTACCAATGCTAATATCACCATGAGTTAATAAGTTCCTCTATATTTCATTTTTATAATCATCTGTCACAAAATATAATATGAATAATGGCTGTCTAAGGATGTCTTTTTAACGTGAAGGCCATTAACCTGCCACTTGGGAGCAATAGTTATTTGCTAAAATTATTTCAATATTATTTGCCATGTAAAAATCACTTATTTAAGTTCAAATCATCCATAATAGAAGGCATTAATTTAGATTACCTAATCATCTGTATTTCATAGTATATACTCATTAAGATTTTCCCTTTACAGAGCAATATAGCAACAAAAAACACACCAATGCCTCATTCAGATAAGCTTGTTAACTTTTAAAAAATAAGATAAGGTTAGAAAACTGAAAAAAGTTGACCTTTTCTCTCACCATTCAATGGAATCATTGTCAATAATTCCTTCAATTATTTTTCTTTCCATTGTTTATTTACATAGTTAATGATCGTGTCCTAAGTACTATGATGTTTCCTGTTTTCTTCCCAAATTCCACTGTAACATATTCTATTCCTGGCTACTATAAATTCTTTAAATGCAATTTTATAGTGGTTAGATAATGGCCCAATTAAATGGCCCAATTAGAATATATTCAATAAGCCTTTTATTATTGGATGTTTGGATGTTTCCAAACTTTCTCTGTGCAAGTTTTGAAGTCATCGGGAAATGATCTAGACTATGTAGTATGAGGGGAAAGAAACTTCCTTTGTTATGACACCATTTCAGTAGACTACAAAAGCATTAAGTGGGCAGCATTTCTTTAAAAGTAATTTATAGTATCATAAAAGTTTAGTATACCAAGTTTCTCTGTTTTTCTCTTTAGCTTCTCTTTCATATTTCTCAAGTGTCCTTTTGTCAACCATTCCAGTCAAATACCTGAAAACATTTAAAGAAACACAAATTACTCAATGAAATTAGGAAAACTTTAAATCACTTCAAAAGGAATTTCAATTCTAAATATAATGAAGTAAAGATACCTCTGGTGGATGCTTGAATCAGGAAACTTTCAGTAGAAAAGTTATTTGCATAGTCTCAAATTATCTCCCACAAAATAAAGGGGAAAAACCATAACTTTATGGTGGAGAATAGTAATAACACCTTAACCAAGTAATTTTTAGCAAATATCACCAGTAATAAATAAAACATACTGAATATTGATATCTTTTACCCCAGGATGCCCTACTAAGAGTACAACATGTCTTTGATGACATTCTTGCCCAAAATGCCTAACCTCAGTGTGATTGTAAAAAACATCAGTTAACCCCAATTGAAGAATCTATAATAGTAAAAGAATAATATGCTAATTA
>NW_005363642.1:433723-452796 GCF_000412655.1 Myotis brandtii | reverse complement strand
CCCCCTGGTGGTCAGTGCACTCCCACAGGGGGAGCGCTGCTCAGCCAGAAGCCCTGAGCCAGGCCCACAGTTGGCGAGCACAGTGGCTGTGGCAGGAGCTTCTCCAGCCTCCGCGGCAGCACTAAGGATGTCCGACTGATGGCTAAGGTCCTTGTTGGACATCCCCCGAGGGCTCCCAGACTGCGAGAGGGCGCAGGCCAGGCTGAGGGACGCCCCCCTCCCGCGAGTGCATGAATTTCCTGCACCAGGCCTCTAGTATCCTATAAAATAACTGAATAGCAATCTTCAAATGATGAAGGTGGTGAAAGACAAGACTGAGGAAATGTTGCAAGTTAAAGGAGACAAAACAAACACAAAATGGAATTCTAGAACAGAAAAACATTACTGCAAAAACTGGTGAAATTCAAATAGATCTGTAGTCTAATTAATAGTATTATAGCAATGTTAGCTTTTTAGTTTTAATGATTATACTACAGTTATGTAAGATGTTTCCATTAGGGTAGGCTAAGTGAAAAGTATATGGGAAGTATGTACTTTTTTTACAACCTTTCTGTAAAGTCTAAAATTAATTCTATTTTAGAATAGTTTATTGATTTTGAGAGAGAGAGGAAGGGAGAAGAGAAAGAAACATCTAGGTGAGAGCTCAACATCGGTTGCCTCTTGCATGCACACTACCAGGAATCCAGCCCACAACCCAGGCATGTGACCTGACCAGAAATCAAACCAGCAATCTCTTTTGCTGCACGGCATGACACCCAACCGAGCCACACTGGCCAAAGCAATAAAAGTTTCTTTTAAAAAGCAAATGTAAATGCTATATAAAATGATTCCAACAGTGTTGTCCAGGCAATTAAGTCTTACTAATACACTTTAATACTTTAAATATATTATTTCTCAAAGTGAGATTATCTATGTATATAAAAGACTAAGCCACCATTACAACCAGATGACCAGAACGACCGGTTGATCAGTCACTATGATGCGCACTGACCACCAGGGGGCAGGCGCTCAATGCAGGAGCTGCCCCTTGGTGGTCAGTGCACTCCCACAGCCAACCTCCCATAGCCAGCCAACCTCCCACGGTCCCTCCCCCTGTCCCCTTTCCCAGCCAAAAGGCCCCAGCCAACCCAGCCCCAATTGGGACTGGGCGAGACAGCCCCGATAGACCCTGATCGCCGGTCAGACCTAGGGCCCCAACCTGTGCATAAATTTTGTGCACCGGGCCTCTAGTTTTAAAATACTTCCTTAGGAATTCCAGTTCTAGCTTTCATCTCTATGGGGTTCTCTGTGCAGTCATCTGTAGTGCATGTTTCTAACCATTTAAGTATAGAATCCCAGTGAAATACCAATGAAAATTACAGCCCATAACCAAAAATATACATTCTTCTAAAACATCATCAAATGGGCCCAACACTATTATCCGTTAGAGCCTTAGAAGAGGATCCTTGTTTTAGAGTCTGTTGGGGAATCTTCAAAAGTGAGAATTGGAAAGATTATCAATTAAGATTACTAAACAAGACAAGATGATGATATCTAGATCCTCTGATGACAGCTTTAAAAAATGGGTCTAATCTAAGAGGGATTAAATATTTAGGACCTGTGAATTTAAAAGATTTTTCAATACTAGAATATGTTCCTGAAGGCCAACCATGGTGTCTTCATACCTTAATAACTTACATAATATAATAAAAAATTATCTTAGCATGTTAGCCAGACTACCTTATATTTGATTAAATCCACATAAATTTAAGGAGTTGATGATGAGGAAACGCCAGTTCTCTTTATGCACCAGGTTCAAGAGCTGGTTTTTATTATTTCCAAGAAAATTATATTCAAAGAGTAAAATTTCCTATAAGTGAGGGTTGGTTCTTTATTAGTTTTTATAAAAAATGTAAAAGGTAATTTTCAGAAGTATATTTAATTCATGTTACATCAGAGTCTGACAGTGATCACGAAAGAATTTTAGTGATGGCCTATAATCCATCAGAAAATACTAATGATCACATTGCAAAAATTACTCCTTAATATCAGTCTTCTCTACAGGTAATGTCATTTTATTATTAACTAGAGGCCCAGTGCACAAAATTTGTGTGTGTGGGGGTTCCCCCCTCAGGCCAGCCTGCACCCTCTCCAATCTGGGACCCCTCGGGGGATGTCTGACTGCCGGTTTAGGCCCAATCCTGGGGATCGGGCCTAAACCGGCAGTTGGATATCCCTTTCATAATCCAGAACGTCTGGCTCCTAACTGCTCATCTGCCTGACTGCCTGATCGCCCCCAACTGCCCCCCTGCCAGCCTGTTGCCCCCAACTGCTCCCCTGCCAGCCTGGTCACCCACAACTGACCCCCCACCAGCCTGGTCACCCCCAAATGCCCCCTCTTCCAGCTTGGTCTCCCCTCACTGCCCACCGCTGCCAGGCTGGTCGCCCCCAACTGCCCCCCTCTGCTGGCATGGTTGCCCCTAACTGCCCCCCCACCCCGCCAGCCTGGTCACCCAACTTTCCCCCAGCCGGCTTGGTCGCCCTTCACAGCACCCCCCTGCCAGCCTGGTCACCCCTCATTGCCCCCCTCTGCCAGGCTGGTCGCCCCACACAGCCTGCTGTTCAGTCATTTGGTCGTCCCTCACTAACCCCCCTGCCGACCTGGTCGCCCCACACAGCCTGCTGTTCAGTCATTTGGTCGTTCCTCACTAACCCCCCCTGCCGGCCTTGTCGCCCCACACAGGCCCCACTGAGCCTGCTGCTCAGTCGTTTGGTCGTCCATTTGGTTATTTCAGATGTGACAGCCCGTGACTCTTTATATATAGATTTTTCTTAACTTGGGGTAATCTCCTTTGTATGATTTTATGAAAGTTGACAATTCCCAAAATTCATTCAATTGAGTTAATTCTATTATATAAGAAAAAATATACTTACATTATTTGTCCTCCAATGGTTGACTTGCCAGCATCTAAAAGTAATAACATCAACAATATGCAAAGCATAGGTATAAAAAAATTTTAAAAAGTCAACCAGTATATACATATAACAGAACTATGAAGATACGGTTTAGCATATACTATATAATTAAATCGTGCAAAAGCAACAGAAACTGTAGGAATCTATTGGTTAGTTACCTTCTCCCTTGGAAAAAGGAGCTATTAAGTCCCCCTAACAGCTTGATAATGATTTAGAACTACTTTACTGATAAAGAACAAAAGAAAGAATTTTTAAACAGAGTATTCCCTGACCTCCAGCTAAGAGCCAGGCAGCAAATGAATATAAATTACCTAAGGGTAGCCCTGCCAGCATGGCTTAGTGGTTGAGCATCTACTGGTACCTATGAACCAGGAGGTCACAGTTTGATTCCTCGTCAGAACATATGCCCAGGTTGTGGGCTCAATCCCCAGTAGGGGGTGTACAGGAGGCAGCCGATCAATGATTCTCATCATTGATGTTTCTGTCTCTCTTTCTCCCTTCACCTCTAAAATCAATAAAAATTTGGTGTTTTTTTTTTAAAAAAAAAAACAACAACAACCTACTTTAGGGAAAAACAAAAAACCCTAAGGGAGCCTTAGAGAACAGCAAAAATAGCCAAGAGCTGAGACTACATTTAAGTAGTCTGCCTTTCACTTTTAGTAGAGATTAGTGTTCCTATACAAATTTCAAAGGAGTTCTTGCTACTAAAAAAGTAGAAGGGTGTATCATCATATTCAGGGGAAAGCAGAGATAAAGGGGGGAAAAAAAAGGACACATGATTGTATTATTTTTCTCCTCAGAATTTTGGGGATAGGTTAGATGATTAAATATCTAAGTAAATCAAATGGGTGGGGGGTAGGGGGTAGCTAAATCAGCAACCTATTACTAATTCTCATATCCCACAACATTCAACTACACAGTAAAGTTAATACAATAAAATTAATAAATTAAGTTCACACATAAAAAAGGCAAATTCCCTAGGATATTAAGATATCATAATATGCTCAGCTATCATCAAAGGCTAATTTACACATTATGTAAAAATATACTGAAGCTTTTCTCCCAGCTTCCATGCCATTACAGAATTGTTCATCTGCCCACCCTTTGAGAACGAAGTATTTGTTGACAACTTTCTGCCAGCTAAATAATCTAGCAAATCACAGTTCAGTTTCATGAAACATCTCCAAGTTATTAAAAAGATGTTCTATTTTATGTACCCAATCATAGCTATGAGTAACTTACCTACATGCCCAATGAATACTACATTTACATGTTCTTTTTTAGGAGCACCTGGTGGTGCAACCACAGATTTAGGTTTTGGTATTTCCTCTTCTTCCTCCATCATTTCTTGGGCATTTTCTTCTGGGGGTTTTCCATCTCCTAAGGAACCACCCCCTGGCTCTGCTTCACTTATTTCTTCTTTGTGCTCCCATGATTCTTCTGGGGACATTTCTGTCTCTCCATTTTCTACTGAAAGAAGGCATTTTAATTTAGTATTCTAAAAAATATTTGTAACATATACAGATACTTTAAAACATAGGTGCTTTCAATAAATGGAACTTGGCATATTTAGCTCCATTTCCTAATGTCTAGTGATATATAAGCAAGAAAATCTTTCACAACAGAAATGGATAATAGCTTTCAAGCTGGCCACACTGCTGACATCACAGCTTGACTCATATACTATGAGAGTTGCTATTTTACCAAAGCTTCATTTTCATTAGGACAAACAACATGTAAGCAGGAGATCTTAACATTCTTAACAGCCCTGTTATTCCAGTGTTAAGATGTCCTGACAGTAGAAAAAGATAAATTTTTAAATCAGAACACAGGAAAAGTGTGAAAGAATTTAGAAGATCTTTTCTTTTTCCTCTGCAAGTAATAACTTTGGCTTCAAGTTTATTAATCACCTTGGGAATATGAAACCCTTAAGAGTACTAAGTTACAAAAGGGAAGAAAAATTTTCACCAACTAAATGGAACAGATACAACTATTTAAACTGACTTTAACATTCCTCCATTCAATTCTTTTGTATTTGCAACACTAAATTTATCACAGCAGTATTAATGTCTAATTAGTTCTGCTTTCTAAATCTTCATAGCAAAGACTCAATGTCAGTTTTAAATGTAGGCATTATAATGATCATAACACTTACATTTGCACCTTAAATCTTGAGAGTGAAAGAGTTTCTTATTACTGTATTAATATGGTCAGAAATTTTCTTACCAACAGGTTCTGAAAGTTCCATGCTAACAGCTGAATTTGAACCTAGACAAGAAATTGAGATATAATATATATTTACAAAGCAATATCTAGCTTTACACACCATTACACAACTTGTTTTCTCAAATCAAATAGTAAAAGTGTCACATCATAGAAAATTACCTTCACACAATGACTGTTCCTCTTGAGAAGGTTCCACAGGTGCTGTTCAATAGAAATAAGTTCTATTAAAAATTAAGACCTATATATCCATTTTACTTACATTTTTAAAAACAAAAGTTCAAAACACAACAAAAATCTCAATAATTCAGATCAATGACTAACTCAGGTATTCCAATTAGAAGTCTCTGTTTAACCTACTTTAAAAAAATAAGTAACTAAAATATATTCATAAAAGCATGCTTATTCTCTTATTTTGCTTCATAAACTTTTCCTTCACAGATATTATAAAAGCAATCTGTTGCCCAGCACAGATCAAATTTATAAAATTTTTCTCAACAAATACACATTACTTCTCTAAATTCCCTTAGTAGCTCTAGACTAAGAAGGCTACGATTAGCCCTTTTTAAGATTCTATAATCACATTATCATCAAGATCCTCAAATAAATTATATTTGATAATAATAAAATAAAGTACTTCAGATAAAATCCTCCAACTATATATAGGCCTTTACAACATCTCAGAAAGGCAATTACAATGATGCCAGTTTTGCACTATGTTAAAATTCTAAGGTAAAGCACAATCCCATTTCCACACCATAAAACTACCTATGACATCACTAGAAGAGATACATACTGTTCCCCAACTATGCTTAAATTTATTTTTTATATCTGATAAACCTAAATGATACTCTAATATGAAAGTACCCCTGCTTTAAAGAATCTGCAAAATACAAAAAGACATCAAAGAATTTGAAGTCACATAAATCCTACACACAAAGTAATATATAATAATAAAAGCGTAATATGCGGACGTCCTTCCAGACAAAGCCAGGGCTGCGAGGGAAGCCCGGGTTCCCAGTGCCAGAGGAAAGCCGGTGCCAGCAGCCGGGGGAGGGAAGGCCTACTCTTGCCCAAATTTCGTGCATCGGGCCTCCAGTAAAGAATAATTAGTCTGGCTGGTGTGGCTCAGTGGTTGAGCATAGACTTATGAACCAGGAGGTCACGGTTCAATTTCCGGTCAGGGCACTTGCCCGGGGTTGCAGGCTCAATCCCCAATGTGGGGATGTACAGGAGGCAGCTGATCAATGATTCTCTCTCATCATTAATGTTTCTATCTTTCTCCCTCCCTCTCTGAAATCAATAAAAATATATTTACTTAAAAAAATAATTCATAACCAGCAAAAACTCATTTTAAAGACACTGGGGGGGGGGGGGGGGGGGGGTCCCTCAGGCCAGCCTGTGCCCTAGGTAAAGGGGGGGTTAAATGGTGATGGAAAGAATCTTGACTTGGGGTGTTGAACACAATACAATATACAGATGATGTATTATAGACTTGTACCCCTGAAACCTATATAATTTTATTAGCCAATATCACCACAATAAATTATAATAAAAAAATAATAAAATAAAACAACTGCCAGAAAGTATTAACACCTATAAGAGTCAAGAAAAGGTACTGGACCGAACCTTTAATAACAACAAGTGTTGAAGAAAGCAATTTCCTGCCCCTGAAAGGTAAAGGGCAATCAAGGCTTTCTGACATATCGAGTATCACTTAGGAAGATCATTCTATGGTAGTATATAGAAGAAATAGAGAGGGAAAGACACTACAGGTAGAAAGACCAGCATCACTACTACAAGAAAGCATGCCATTATGATAACTGAGCAATAAAACTAGAGGTGGGGTTAAGTGAACAGATAATGGATGGAACATCTAACAGGATTAGGAAGAAAGAGTGAAAGGTTTAAAATGACCCCCCCAACCTATGTTATAGAAATGGGGGGGTGGGAGCAGAAATCATTTCAACTAGATTTAGAAGGGGACAGGAATTGTACTTCAGACATAATAGAGATTAATCTTTTTTCATTTTCCTATTTCAAAGCAAAGTTTGTGGGTAAGGAAAAAATATTCAATTTTGAGATGAAGCCAGGCAATGCTAACTGAATAAAGTTCATATGCCACCCTAGAGATGGAAGAGGTAGCATGTAGTAGTAAAAGAGGCTAGAACTGAGCTGACTCCTGACTTTAAATCATGGCTTGTCACTAACAAGTTGTAAGATGCAATTATTTCATTGTAATTATGGAAATTACGCGCCATCCACCTGACAGGATTATTGAACGGATTAAATGAAGAAACTAAACAAAACCTTTGTTTAGTGAGAAATAACTTCTGGCACCTATCAGATATTCAACAAATGACAGTCTTCATACCCTAACGTGTACTGAGTATCAACTAAATTTTATCAGCATATACTGAGTATCTATTATGGCCAGACAAGGATACCAAGCTCTCACAAATCGATACAACGCTGGATGTGGGGGTGACCCTAACTCCAACTAATGTTTTTTTTAAAATTTATTTATTTATCTTTATTGTTGAAAGTATTACATTTGTTGTCCACTTTTCTCCCCATTGACCCTTTCTAGCCCGCTTCTGTCCCCAACCCCAGGCTTTCACCACACTATTTGTCTGTGTCCATGGGTTAATATTTTTGTGTCCATTTGTTAATATCTCCCCACCCACCCACCCTCCTCCGCCTTCTCTATGAGATTCCAGTCTGTTCCATGTCTCCATGTCTCTGGATCCAGTTTATTTTGTTCATTAGATTCCACATATGAGTGAGATCATGTGATACTTGTCTTTCTCTGACTGATCTCACTTAGCATGATACTCTCCAGGTCCTTCCATGCTGTCTCAAAGGGTGAGATACTTCTTTTTTACTGCTGCATAGTATTCGATGGTATAAATGTACCACAGCTTTTTTTATCCACTCATCTACTGATAGGCACTTGGGCTATGTCCAGATCCTGGCTATTGTAAATTGTGCTGGTATGAACATAGGGGTACATACATTCTTTCTGATTGGTGTTTCGGGTTTCTTAGGGTATATTCCTAGATGTGGGATCACTGGGTCATCAAATGGCAGTTCCATATTTAATTTTTTTAAGGATATTTCATACTGTTTTCCATAATGGCTAAACCAGTCTGCATTCCCACCAGCAGTGTACTAGGGTTCCCTTTTCTCCACATCCTTGCCAACACTTGTCATTTATTGATTTTTTGATGACAGCCATTCTGGCAGGTGTGAGGTGATACCTCATTGTTATTTTAATTTGCATCTCTTGGATGATTAGTGACTTTGAGCATTTTTTCATGTCTATTGGTCTTCTGTATGTGCACTTTGGAGAAGTGTGTATTTAGATCCTTTGCCCATTTTTTAATTGGATTGTTTGTCTTCCTTTTTTTAAGTGGAATGAGTTCCTTATATACTTTGGATATTAACCTCTTAGCAGATATATCATTGGCAAATATGTTTTCCCATGGAGTGGGCTCATTTTCATTTTGTTGATGGTTTCTTTTGCTGTGCAGCAGCTTATTTTGATATAGTCCTATTTATTTTCTCCTTTGTTTCCTTTGCCCTAGGAGATATATCAGCAAAAATACTGTTCCAAGAGAAGTCTGAAATTTTGCTGTCTATGGTTTCCTCGAGGATTTTTATGGTTTCACAACTTAACATTTAAGTATTTTTGAGTTTATTCTTGGGTATGGTGTAAGTTGGTAGTCTAGTTTCATTTTTTTGCATGTACCTGTCCAATTTTCCCAACACCATTTATTGAAGAGACTATCTTTACTCCATTGTATGCTCTTGCCTCCTTTGTCAAATATTAATTTATATTAATATTTTGGGTTTTTTTGTTTTCTTTTGTTAATCCTCACCCAAGGATATTTTTTTCCATTGATTTTTAGAGAGAGTAGAGGGGAGAAAGAGATAGTGATAGAGACAAACATTGATGTGAGATAGAAACATCGATTGGTTTTCTTTCTCATGCACACCAACCAGGGTAGGGATCGAACCTGCAACCCAGGTATGTGCCTTTGACCAGGAATCGAACCTTCGACCCTTTGATTCACAAGCTGACACTCTAACCACTGAGCAAAACCAGCCAGGGCTTTATTGAACTTTTTTGTGCTGTTTGCTCTCTCATTTAAATTCCCTCAAAAACCCTATGAAATACTATAATCACCACCATCTAACATACAGACATAACAGACTCAACTGGGCTTTTACAAGTTATACAAGTGCCTTTCCTCAAACAACCTCTGTTGAAAGTCAGTCAATAAAAGTAAACTAAGCCCTAACCGGTTTGGCTCAGTGGATGGAGCGTCAGCCTGCGGACTCAAGGGTCCCAGGTTCGATTCCGGTCAAGGGCATGTACCTTGGCTGCAGGCACATCCCCAGTGGGGAGTGTTTCAGCTGATGGATGTTTCTCTCTCATCGATGTTTCTAACTCTCTATCCCTCTCCCTTCCTCTCTGTATATATATTTTTTTAAAAAGTAAACTAAGTTATGATGTACAAGTATTTTAAAACAGGAAAAAGATTGAGACAACTGTTATAGTGGGCTCCCCCTCCTCACCTAATAAGATAGCCCCCAAACTGTAAGTGAGCTTTTCAAAATGAAAAAGTACATACACTGACCACCTAGTTCTAGATTCTAGAACCAACTCTTAGATTTACAAAAATACAGTATTTATACTTTACATACATAAAGCTGTAAAGTACTTCTTAGAACAGTGACATCAGTCATGAGACCACCTCCACATGGCTGCATAATGCAGCATAATAAAAAAATCTGTTCCGTTTTATTTTCCAAAACATCCTACATTTATAATGTTTAAGTTTGTAAAGCTCACAGAGGCAGAGAGTCAAGTACCACAAGCAATGAAAATGCTTAATATACTGAAACTAATACAAAATAATACTGAATGTAAACTGTAATGGAAAAGAAAATAAACCCTAGCCCCGTGGTCGGCAAACTGCGGGTCATGAACCACATGCGGCTTTTTGGCTCCTTGAGTGTGGCTCTTCCTAAGCCTTAGGAGTACCCTAATTAAGTTAATAACAATGTACCTACCTATATAGTTTAAGTTTAAAAAATTTGGCTCTCAAAAGAAATTTCAATCGTTGTACTGTTGATATTTGGCTCTGTTGACTAATGAGTTTGCCGACCACTGCCCTAGCCAGTCTGGCTCAGTGGATAGAGCTTTCAGCCTGCAGACCTAAGGGATTCTGGTCAAGGGCATGTGCCTCGATTAGAGGCTCCTCCCCAGCCTAGGGCCCCTGGTTGGGGTGCATGCAGGAGGCAACTAGTCGATGTGTTTCTCCCACATCAATATTCCTCTCTGTCTTTCCTTCTCTCTAAAACTCAATGGAAAAATATCCTCAGGTGAGGATTGAAAAAAGGAAAGAAAAGAAATGTTTAATTACAGGTAATGACGGTATTAAAGGGCTCAAAAGTAAGAAGTTGACCAGTTTCGTTATGTTGGAAAAAAGCTTTCCATGTATTCAGATGATGGATCACATTTATAAACCTTAGCAACATTTGCCAACTGATGTTTTGGAATAATGAGCCAGAAAAATAACAGATATAGCAAAATGTTTTTTAAATGTAAACTTCTCAATATAGTTGTACCCAGTATTCACAAATGCACGAGCAACCTTCTCTTGTTAATTCTACTGTTCTTATTCATAATGCATATGACATCCAGATTTTACTGACTACTATATGAGCAGGGGTGTAGAATTCTACTAAGCCCAAAGTCATTGTTCATGGTTAGCAAACAGATGACCACTCTAATTAGAGATTAACCTATCAGATCCTGCATGGTTCGTATCTGCTAGTGAAAGAGAAGTTAGTAAATCTCCTGAGGAATGAAATTATGGTTTCATATTTCCAGTGGTATCTCTATGTTCAGAAACACACCCTTATCAAATATTCAAGACAGGAACCATTCTAATTAAGTGGGAAAGTTATCTGAGTGTGGCAGGTTTTTTTGTTGTTTAATATATTTTTATTGATTTCAGAGAGGAATGGAGAGGGAGCGAGAGATAGAAACATCAATGATGAGAAAAATTGATCAGCTGCCTCCTGCACATACCACTCTATGGATAGAGCCTGCAACCTGGGAATCTGACTGGGACCCAACTGTGACCTCGTGGTTCATAGGTGAACGCTCAACCACTGAGCTATGCCGGCTGGGCTGAGTGTATCAGTTTTGAATAAAACTATCATACCCCAAATTGAAAAGAGAAACTAATACTACTGTTTATGATAAAGGAAGACTAATGAACTGGCTATTACTAATGAACTAGGTATATTACCACAAATTTTAAAACAAGAAGTGCAAAAGTTTTAACAGAAGACAGTCAGATAGTAGTTTAATACAGATGATAATCTGGATTTCTAAATAGTTAAAATTTGGTCATAGAGAAATAAACCAGCCAGACAAAAAAGGTCACATGTTGTACGATTACATTTATATAAATATTCAGAATATGTAAATCCATAAAGACAGAAAGGAGATTGGTGGTTGCCAGAAGCTGGGAGAAAAGGGAAAGTGGAGATTAACTATTTAATGGGTAGGAGTTTCCTTTTGGGGTAATAAAAATATTTTGGAGCTAGATAGAGGTGGTAATTATACAACACTATGACTAAATTGTTCACTCTAAAATGGTTAATATTGCCTGGCTGGTGTGGCTCAGACCTATGAACCAGGAGGTCAAGGTTTGATTCCTGGCCAGGGCACATGCCCAGTTGCAGGCTTGATCCCCAGTGGGGGGCATGCAGGAGGCAACCAATCAGTGATTCTCATGACTGATGTTTTATTCTCTCTCCTTCTCTCTCCTTTCCTCTCTGAAATCAATAAAATATATATAAAAAAACAACAACCACAAAAACACAGGGAACTGGGGTCTGAAATGGAGTAATTCAATTTACATTATTTCTAATGGGAAGCAATGCTTCAGTTTTTGAACAGCCTTCTGGGACAAATTAAGTTCGAGAACCCAGGTTCCACTGTAAATTTCCTTAGAGCAAAACCATTTATTAAAAAAACAAAAAAAACAAAAAAAAAATTAAAAAACCCAAATACATTGATAGCCCAGCTATGCTTCTTTAAAATCTATTGAAAACAAGTATAAAACTTTTAAGAAGCTTTGGTATGAATCACCAATTGACAGCTAAAAAAGAAATCTGAGACCTTAGAATAATCAAGAACCTTCAGCCAGTGAACAAATTCTTGCTTCCCAAAGATTTCTAAGAACTATGAGTAGAAATTCTAAATTAGCATGCCTCACGGATACACTAGTCAGAATTGCAGTAACCAAACTCACTGCTATTTAATGAGACAAGGAGTGTAAAAGATATCTGATACTCTACTCTAGCAAATTCCTAGCAAACTTAAAAAACTTAAGATATTCACGACACTTAGAAAATAGATCCTTAGTTTTATCATTAGGGTGACAAGATTGAAATTATTTACAACATAAGGCAATCTGTGAACAATTATTATTTGCAGCTTTGAAAGCCCTCTGCACCCTCTGTATGGCCCTCTTATCATGTTGTGTCTTCCATTAGAGTAAATCTGATCTCTTTCTAGACTCCTTTAGAATAATTTATTCATCTTGGTGCTGTCATTTCAAGTGCCTAGAACAGCATCCTGCATTCTGTAGGCAGTTCATTAATTGTTATACATATATCTGAGCAAAACCAGATTCACATCTCAAAAATTTCCATTCTAATACTGCTAACTCACCCCACCCCCATAAGGTTATCCAGTCTCATTTTTTCTTTCTCTTCAACCAGAAAAACAATACTATTTCAACACTAAGACATTTCCTCCCGAGCAAACAAAAGCAAGCAAAACCAAGCTTAAAATCTGTCCTCTATAATATCTCCCTAACTTGCCCTGATAAACTTTAACTGCTGCCCTTTCATGCAATACAATTCAGAAAGGGTGAAAAATAAAGGACAAAAGAATGCAAAAAGCTGTGTACTCACTGCACTAAATAAAACTTGTTCCAAAGACAGTTTATTCTCAATCAAAATTTCTAACAGTTTAAACAACTGCTCAATATGGCACAGCACTTGTTCCCTAAATCCTCCTGCTCAAGTCATTCAAGCATGTAAAATCATGGAACAAGGGCCCAAATTCAATAATCTAATAATCAGTAAGTCAAGTTTGGGGGGAGCGGGGGAGGAGAGACAGTGCTGCCTGTGCTATGCAGTGGTTACAGCTTCGGCCCTAGCCACCGATGGTTTGAGGATTCAATTCCCGGTCAAGTGCAGGTACCTGAGTTACAGGTTAGATCCCTGCCCATGCAGGAGGCAACCAATTAATGTCTGTCTGTCTCTCTCCTTCCTTCCCACTCTCTCTTTAAAAAAAAATCAAAGCCCTGACCGGTTTGGCTCAGTGGATAGAGCATCGGCCTGTGGACTCAAGGGTCCCGGGTTCGATTCCAGTCAAGGGCATGTACCTTGGTTGCGGGCACATCCCCAGTGGGGAGTGTGCAGGAGGCAGCTGATCGATGTTTCTCTCTCATCGATGTTTCTAACTCTCTATCCCTCTCCCTTCTTCTCTGTAAAAAAATCAATAAAATATATTTTTAAAAAAAAAATCAAAGGAAAAAATATCCTCAGGTGAAGTTTAACAAATACACACACACACACACACACACACACACACACACGACACTCTAGGAGCAATAGTTTCCCCTGATCTCCTCTGTCCACTCTGTTCCATTCACTGTCCCAAAGAAGCCTGAAAAATCCTGTATATTAGAATTGTTATTGTAGGCATTTCAGTCTTAGAGGAAAAAGAAAACAAATCTAAAGCCAAGAACCTTATTTATCTAAACTTATCTATCAGTCAACAGGTAATCCTATAGAATAAAGAGCTAATATGCAAATGGTCATCACACCCTCAAGATGTAAAGACACTCAACACTGGGGAGAGAGAAATGGGGACCAGCCAGGCACAAATGAGCTCGCAAGAGAGGAATGGGGACTAGCCAGGCTAAGGCCTGCGAGAGGGACAAGCCGCCTGCCCCACGGTCCCGGGCGCCAGCAGCTGCACCTGCGGCCTGCAAGAGGGACAAGCCACCTGCCCCACGGTCCCAGGCACCTGTGGCTACAGCCCCGGCAAAGCCACCTACCCATGGTCCCTGTGGCTGCAGCCAGCCCGGGTCCTGGGTGCCTGCGGCCAGCCAGAGGGAGGGAAGCCCGGGTCCTGGGTGTGGGGCGATCAGGACGGCAGGCAGGCGAGTGGTTAGGAGCCAGCGGTCCCGGGTTGTGTGAAGCAGTCGGACATCCCCTGAGGGATCCTGGATTGGAGAGGGTGCAGGCAGGTCTATATTAACCCCCCCCCCTGCACGAATTTCGTGCATAGGGCCTCTAGTGTTTAATAATAATAATAAAGTTTAAGAGTTCTTCTGGAGGAAACAAGCATTAGCAGTTTGATTCTGTATCTTCTCTACTCTGGGGCTCCAAAGACATTCTTTGAGACTACTGAATGATTAACAAGCATCCACCAAGTAACAAGCCTTCTAGTGAAGGTGGATGACACTTTGTTGCATAACTTGGTGAATATACTAAAAACAACTGAACAGTACATTTTTAAAAGGTGAATTTCATGTTATATTAATATCTCAATCATTAAAAAAAAATCCCTTCCCCCCATACAGGCATTCAGTGAAAACCAAGCACTACAAAACAAATATTTCTTTTTAAAATTCAAGTTCCACAATATAATGTGCTACATTTTGGAGACAGATCTTCCTCTGAGGACTGCTGGTTTTATTCTATACTTATTTTTTTAATGGCAGAGTTTTGAGAAATGTTGAGGGTGGAACAGTGGAAAGAGCATTACACATTACTTTAGAAGCCAGGGCTGCTCTTAAATCCAAGTGCTATAGTCTGAATATTTGTGCCCCACCTCTACCCCCCAAATTCTTAAGTTGAAATCCTAACACCTGAAGTGATAGTATTAGGTGGGGCCTTTGGAGGGCCCTACGTCATGAGAGTGGAGCCCTCATGAATGGGATTAGTGTCTTTACAAAGAGCTCTCTTGCCCCTGCTGCCATAAAAGGACACAAGAAGTCAACAGTCTAGAAGAGGGCCCTTGCCCAACCAGGCTGGCACCCTGATCACTGACTTCCAGCCTCCAGGATTGTGAGCAATAAATGTCTGTTTTTTATCAGCTGTAATATTTTGTTATAGCAGCCCAAATGGACTAAGACACCAAGTAACTAACCCTGATTAGCACTGCTAAACCTATTTCTCATTTACTGAAGAAGAAGAAAAAACTGAACTAGGTGCAAACTGGAACTTAAAGTACATTCTACCATAGAAAATGTTTGTTCTGGTATATATAACCCTTGTCTTCATATTTTCATTCATTTTAGGACCTCTACTTTGAAGAGCAATTACTTAGCCAATTTACTTGGCTCTGTACAGAGTATTGAACTAAAATGAATTACACCTAAATGGGTTCTACTTAGTCATGTCTTTGGAACCCTATATTAAATTTTCAAAGAGATCCTAGGTCAACACTGAAACCTAAGCTGGGATAGCTGGAAACAGGTATAACCAGCAGCCTTCTAGGGAAGGTGGATGACACTGTACAAAAGCATCTTCCTCTACTGATTGCTCAAGGTGCCCCTATAAAATTTAAAAAAAAAAGAAAGCCTGTTTTCAGGATAAATGACATATTCATCCTAGACAAAAATTTTAAAAGTCATTCATCCTAGTGCTCTATCTCTAGATTCCTTCAAGTGCTCTCTGGTATCTAGTTTAAATACACACACACACAGCAAATTTCAGCTATGGCTTAACAACAAAAGAAACATGTTAGCCCTTCTGTCTATTTCCTCACTATAAAAAAAATTGCAAACTTTATGATTCCTCCTTTGTAAACTCAATCTAAGTGCTGTTTCCATTTTTCCCCCTACTGCTTCCAAGCATAGTTTTCTGCTCTGATGGTATTTTATGGACTTAAATGGGCTTGGAACATGCAATCCAACAGTCCCACATAACTCAGGACCTCAATTTAGAAAATCCATTCTTTTTCAAATAAATATCCTACAAAGGATAATTTTTAAAAACATAACTCACATTTTGTAGAAGCAGCTGGTAAAGTCTGTAACATCAAAATAAGTCTCTGATAAAAAAGAAAAAGTTGACCATAATGTAGGGACTTTCCTTACAACCACTTCCCTACACATTTTTACATCTCTAACTCCCAGTAGGTCACAGAGAAAAGAATTAAGAGTAAAACTGCAAATTAGCAACTATCAGGAAGAGGAGAGTTCTCCTGGGTAAGAGTTAATGCCTAACCCAGAACTCATTGTTCAGTATGAGTTTTGATACATATAAGAAGGTACATGAGCCCTAGCCGCCTTGGCTCAGTGAATAGAGCATTAGTCTGCAGACTGAAGAATCCCAGGTTCGATTCCAGCCAAGGGCACATGCCTGGTTTGCGGGCTCGATCCCCAGTCGTGGGCTTGCAGAAGGCAGCCGATCAGTGATTCTCTCTCATCATTGATGTTTCTATCTCTCTCTCATTCTCCCTTCCTCTCTGAAATCAATAAAGAAATATATTAAAAAAAAAAAAAAAGGAACATGATACCTAAAATGCTGGTTCCAGGACTGTAGGATTAATCATTTAAAAAGCATAGAATATAAGGGAAATATCAACCATACTGCTTTAGTATTTTAATTTTGATGTTGATAACACTATAACAAAGATGACTTCTTTTTCTTATTAGGGTTTTATCTTGAGAACACAATATCTGAATTTATGTCTTATTCTTTAGGTATTTTGTATATCCGAAGATCTGTACTATTCTAGGGAATGATAGCTTAGGAGTGAAGATGATTTGAACTTATTTGTGTTTAGAGGGTATCTGAAATTAAACCAGGCAGATCCATCTACTCAGACCCTAACCATTGCCCTAAAGTAAATTGCTTGAAGAAATCAGTTCCCAACGATTATAGGTGGAGAGTTTTTGATGTCTATATTCAAGTGTAGATCAAAGAAGCTCAAATACAAGGATTGTGGACTGACTGAAATGACAACCGGATTGAGCAAAAAAGGGATGAAGACGATTAAGACTCAAACTCAGGATAAACTAAGGCAATGGAAGGACTCAGACAGAACATGTGAAATTCCTTAAATAAAAATTTATTAGCTTAAAAAAAAAAGTTAATGCCTAGTCTGCCTAGTCATTCAACAATTGACCACTATTCCAGACCACTGCTCTAAGGATAGCTGTCCCTGATGACTGATGGCTGTCCCTGAATGGCTAATAGGTATAGCTAGGCTGGAAATAGGTCTAGCTATAGTGGTGCTGATGGCTCCAGAGTAAGGAGGGAGGACCAAAAAGAAAATGTCTGGATAAAAGGGATCTGTATGATAAAGCACTGGAAATAAGCACTTTTAGGAGCTGTTAAGTAGATTAGTTTAAGTAGCCAAAATGGCTTGATATAAGCAAAGAAATAAAAGCTAAGTAAGCTTCATTGTTCAAAGGGAAAACATCAAACACCCACACAAGCAAAAGAAATACCCATCAATAAAACAACCAAATCCAAACTGTGTGCTCACATATGTACATACTTGCAAAAGTATTTCTCCAAAGTCTCTTTTTGCCTCTAGAGAGAAAATTGTAGCAAAAGTTTCTGAAGAAACTAAACTTTTATGGTGTCCACTTATCTAAGAAGTACTATAATATAGAACTTTAAAGAGAAATCTACAATATGCTCTCACAAATTGCTGGGAATAACTACGATCCAGTTCCATACCCTCACTAGAATGCAAGGACATTCAGCCCTTCCCTTTTTCTCTTTAAGCTAATACTACTGACAGTTCCTAAAATAAGCAACTTTTATTTATTTATTTATTCATTTTGTTAATCCTCACCTGAGGACATTTTTTCCTTTGCTTTTCAGAGAGTGGAAGGGAGGGAGGGATGGTGCGAGAGAAACCTTGGCCGGGAACCAAACCCACGATCCTGGGCGGACAGATGTTCTAACCAGATAGCAACACCGGCCAGGACAATAAGCAACTTTTACATAAGGAGAATACTTAAGTGCACTCATTTGATATTCCTACAAAATCAGTACCTGAAAGCATGCTATTACGGAAGCAGCCCCTAAATACAGGCAGATTTTTAAAGACCGAACTTAACTTGAAACCACTGAAAGTTTGTCTACCACCTAAGGTCAGAACCGCACATGGCTACTATTAAGTTATAACAAATGCTCGTGTCTGAATAGACTAGTTAACTGACACATAACATAAAAAAAGTGTCTTATACCCAACAACCTGAGTAAGGTAAACGATTTTGACACACTGAAAATTCTAAGCCTGTCACTGACGGAGGAACGTCCAAGTCCCACTTAAGAAAGGGAGCACACAAATTAATGTGATTTCCTACCCATGTCAAATGAGGTACTCTAACTTTGTGACATTTTGTGAACTTTACAAGCTTACAAAATGCGAAGGGTGAAAAAGATCTTTGTATTGATAGCCAACAGTTTCTGTCGGATCACAAGACTGCAATGCATCTTGGGATTCCTTTAGACCAGTCGGTGCCACAGATATTTAACACGTAATTACAGTTTCAATAATAGAAGTTGCAGCAAGAGACGCTCTCTCCTAGGCCTCAGGGTGAAGAGAAAACTCGATTCGTCCTCCCCAACTCCTCGGACCTTTCAACGCCCACCTACAGACTCGGGATTCCATCTGTCCTCACTTCTAGGCCTCGTGTTACTGCCCTGCCGCCGCCCCCTCTCCGTTCCATACGGTTCCCGGCTTAAGTGGGTAACTGGGGCCCAGAGCCCGGCTCCAAGCCCCAGCCGTGTCCCCAGCGCCCTCCTCCCGCCCCGCCCGGCCC
>NW_005363642.1:430885-432620 GCF_000412655.1 Myotis brandtii | reverse complement strand
CGCGACGACGGCGGCGGCGGCGGCTCAATCCTCCTCGTGTAAGCGAGCGGATCTCCTCCCACCCAACCCCAACCACCTCCGACAGCCTCAGCGCCAACCCCACGCCCGGCACGAGTTGACCCCTCGCCGCCACCCGTACCTTCGCCTTGGTAGTTCCCAGCCCTGTGCGTTCCCGCTTCCGGCTATGAAGCGCAGCGAAGACGGGACTACGAGTTCCGGCAGCGTCCGCGCGACCCCTCTGCGGTTTTCCCGGGGGCTGACGGGAGTCGAAGTTCTGGGGTCCGGAGCAACCGGAAGCGGCTCGGGCTCCCGGCAAGCAGCGCGAGGAAGCTGCGATCTGGTGGCGGCTCAGCGACCCCACCTGTCACGGAGTGGGGGCAGGGGTCACCGAGGCGAGTCCTGGCGCGACTTGGCGAGTGTCTCAGCCTGCACGGCGGTCCACGCGTCCTGTGAGGCACAGGATGCGGGGGAAAGCTCTCAGCTCCTGGAAATTCCTTCCTTTTCACCGTCTTCTCTGCCTCTCTGAATCCCTACCTGTTCTCTTTCTTTCCCCCTTCCTTCTCCCCTCCCCCAGCCAGATTTTTTCCTGCTTTTCAAAGCTGACGCAGAGCGCGTTTCATTTTATGTATTCATTTGGTGGAAGAGGCAGTAAAACCGTGAGACATTACAACTTAAACTGTGATGTGGCTCGTAAAGCGCTCGGGCCCAGGCTCTGCCCGGCAGAGGGTATTATTAACTGGAAAGTTTCAATGACTCACTGTTGGACTAGTCATTTAAATCCTTCACCCAAACTTTTCCATCCCCTCCTCCTCCGGCCAAGGGCTTTGCAAATTAAACGGAGGATTGCCATATTCCTTGATGTATCCAACTGTACCCAACTAATAGGGTTATTTTGGTACGTCCAGCTTCTTCTGTGCACCATTAGTTCCATTAACGTGGTTTTATTTTGAATGGTCGGATTCGCTCAAGTTTATTCTCTTGGTACTTTGTTGACTGCATCTCACGCTGACAGGTTGCGTTTAGATAAGCATGTGAAAAGAAAAAAACAAAAGATAAATACTTCGACACAACTGTATGAAGGAGGAAAATAACTCTGAGGACCCGTTAAGTTTTCCTGTAATTCATCCATGTCCAGGCAGAGAAGAACATATTGCTGATATTTTTCTGCAAGGAGTCTAGACAAAGTGCTCCCAATCTATTTAAAGAATAAAGGCATGGATACACAGAGACTAGGTATTTCTTAACCTTATCTAGATCTAGATATGAGTTTTAAACACGTGTAAAGACAAAAGAAAACTCAGCTTACATACAGAAGGCCAAGAGGCATATGAAAAAATGCCCAAAGTCACTCATCCTCTGAGGGATACAAATCAAAATGCCAGCGAGGTATCACCTCACACCTCTCAGAATGGCTATCAACAAATCAGCAAACAGGTGCTGGTGAGGATGTGGGGAAAAAGAACTCTAGTGCACTGCTGGTGGGAATGCAGACTGGGCAGCTTCTGTGGAAAACAGTATGGAGTTTCCTCAAAAAAATTAAAAATGGAATTCCAGTTTGACCCAGTGATCCCACTTCTAGGAATATATCCTAAGAAATTGGAACCACCCATCAGAAAGAATGTATGTACCTCTATGTTCATAGCAGCACAATTTACAATAGCTAAGATTTGGAAATAGCCCAAGTGCCCATCAGCAGATGAGTGGATTAAAAATAACTTTGGGCCCTAGCCGGCTT
>NW_005363642.1:422546-430495 GCF_000412655.1 Myotis brandtii | reverse complement strand
AAAAAATAACTTTGGTACATTTACACAATGGAATACTATGCAGCTGTAAAAAGAAAGAACTCTTACCATTTGCAACAGCATGGCTGGACCTGGAGGGTATTATGCTAAGCAAAATAAGCCGTCAGAGAAAGATAAGTATCATATGATCTCACTTATGTGGAATCTAATGAACAAAATAAACTGAAGTACAAAATAGATCCAGAGACTTGGAAACATGGAACAGACGGAGGAACCTTAGAGGGAGGGAGGGTGGGAGTGGAAGGAAGAGATCAACCAAAGAACTTGTATGCATATATGCATAACCCGTGGACACAGACAATAGGGTGGTGAAGCCCTGGGGTGGGGGTTGCGGGGTGGGCTAGTAGAGGTCAGTGGAAGGGAAGGGAGACATATGTAATACTTGCAACAATAAAGATTTTATTTTTTTTAAAAGTACCTTAATGAGACAGGTCAAAAACAAAGCTGTCAGTTACCTTTTAAAACAAGTTCTACATTAATGTGGTTTGAAATTGTGTTTAATGTTAAACTAGCAAATTTTCTGTGTGCTTTTTTTCTTTAACCCATAACATTTGGAAAATGTAAAGAAACCAGATACCTCCATTATAACAAGTTTCTTGTCAGGTCTGTGGTCCATGCTCCCTGAAATCTTTTGGACACTTCCCCCCGCCCCACCCCCCACACAAAAAAAATGTATTCCTCTGATTAATACAAAGTTCTGGTTACAACCTAATATAGTTCTCTGAAGACCCAATTGTACGCTGCTTAAAAGTGTCCCATTTTATTTTTTTTATTTTTATTTTTTTAAATATATTTTATTGATTTTTTACAGAGAGGAAGGGAGAGAGATAGAGAGTTAGAAACATCGATGAGAGAGAAACATCGATCAGCTGCCTCCTGCACATCTCCCACTGGGAATGTGCCTGCAACCAAGGTACATGCCCTTGACCGGAATCAAACCTGGGACCCTTCAGTCCGCAGGCCGACGCTCCATCCACTGAGCCAAACCGGTTTCGGCAAAGTGTCCCATTTTAAAGTTGGTATTAATTGATTGCCCTCAGATTTACAGAGAACCTACATAGGAGACCTGCATTGCTATTGATTGATAAATATTTTTTTCTTATATTCACAAGAAGAAAATACAATGTGTGTGAAATAAAGTGCCTTCTCACTCAAGATTTGCACTCCCCAACCTATTCCTAAGAAATTGTCAATACAAGCAGATGACTCAAATAGTGAGCTACTCTGTCCTCCCACCACCTTGTCATTGGATACCATGCTTCAAGATGTGTCACCCATAGGGCACTGGATGATCGCTCCGATGGGTCGATTCTTCACATCTAATTAAATTAAAGTTTCTTTGTACCTTGTGCTTTTCCCAGGGACAAAGACAGAAACTGCTAAGACTGCAGCTTAGAAAAGCAGTTGATGTCATTAACTTGCATATCCCTGAATGGGATAATTATGGATATTCAGGAAAGAATCCACTCCATTGGTTTTCAAAAGCCTTGACCAGCCAGGGTTGAGGCACTGCTTCAGCCAGACAGTGAGAAGCTCTTAATAATAATTACTGAGCTAAGACTGAGCAACTGAGGTCAGGGTCTTTTCTTCATCTTTTTATTCCCAATGCCGAGTAGAGTGGCATTGAAGCTTAATAAATGTTTAATGAATGAATGGGTAAAGCAATAGGGAGTTTGGGATGGTACTGCCTTTAAAAAAAAAAAACCTCATTTAGGGCTGTTGAGACACAGGACTATCAACTTTAAGTTTTTCCAAGGACATTATGCTATTCTTTGTGACACACAGGGTGAGCTTAACAACAGCTATACTTCATAAAGCTATGCTCAGTTCAAGGTCTGAGCCATTTCACAACAGATAATTCCCACCTTCCGTTGCAAATTCCACCTGCTGGCATTCCTAATGGTCTCTCACTTTTGTTCTCTGCTGTCTTCTTATCCTTCATTAGTTATTCTGCCTTTAAGCTGAATGTGTCTGTTTTAGTCAACTACACAGTACTTTCTTTTGTTCTTTTCAATCTAAGAGTTTGTCTTTCATGCTTCCGACCATGAGGATGCTAAGAAAACTCACACCTCTCCCAGGGTTTTAGTGGCTGAAAACACAAATGGACACTGATGTAGCCGTCCCATTCCTGGAAATGTTTCTACAGAAATATGAGCACAATGGGAAAATCTATTCTTTCCAGCATTTCCGCAAGAGCTCCAAACTGGAAACAACCTACATTTCACCAGCATGGAAATGGTTAAATAAGTGATATTATACCAATATTATGGAATAATATGTAGCTATCAAAAAGAGTAAAGTAGCCCAGCCTGTGTGGCTTAGTGGTTGAGCGTTGACCTAAGAACCAGGAGGTAACCGTTGATTTCCAGTCAGGGCACATGCCCGGGTTGTGGGCTCGGTCCCCAGTAGGGTACGTGCAGGAGGCAGCTGATCCATGATTCTCTCTCATCATTGATGTTTCTACCTCTCTCTCTCCCTCTCCCTTCCTCTCTGAGATCAATAAAAACATATACTTTAAAAGCATAAAGTAAATTAGGTGCCAATATGGAAATTCATTTTTAATATACGGTAAAGTCAGAGAATTCCGGTCAGGGCACATGCCCGGGTTGTGGGCTCGGTCCCCAGTAGGGTACGTGCAGGAGGCAGCTGATCCATGATTCTCTCTCATCATTGATGTTTCTACCTCTCTCTCTCCCTCTCCCTTCCTCTCTGAGATCAATAAAAACATATACTTTAAAAGCATAAAGTAAATTAGGTGCCAATATGGAAATTCATTTTTAATATACGGTAAAGTCAGAGAAAAGCACAATATCTAGTGTGTGTAGAATATATAGTGGATCAATGCATCTCATACAATCCAATTTCTTTAAAAGTATCTATTTTTTTCCTCTCCCTGGTATGTTCTTTTCCTACATCGTCAACTCTCTAGGTCCTTGTTATCATTCAGCTCAAATGTTGTGTCTTTATCTCAGAGGTCTCCCCTAGTCACCCTGCCCTCCACCAACCCACATCACTCTCTGCCCTCTTACCCTGTCTTATTTTTTTTTTCACAGCAGTTACCATGATCTGAAGTTATTCATCCCCATGTTTACTACCAATCTCCTGCAACTAGAAAATTAATTCCCTTAGTCTGTTTTATTCGCTATTGTGTTTCCATCATCTACAACATTGCAATTGGATAAAGTGTTCAGTAAACATTTGGGAGAGAAAGAAACATGTATCTCTTTGTATGTTCTAAAACTTTAAAAAGTGTGAACAGTTACTACATATTGAATATTTAATTGGAAGGTATACATGTGGAGTGGGATTGGATATGGAGAGGAAAACAGCTGGGAGAAGAAATTGAAATTTTTTACTATATTTTTATGATTGAATTTTTCTACAATAAGAAAATTGCTTAAAATTTCTTTTATTGAGCTGAAATTCTCATAATATAAAATTAACCACTTTAAAGTGAACAGTGGGATTTAGTGCATTCACAATATTGTGTAACTACATGCTCCCCATTCTCTTCTTCTCCCTGCCTCTGTTAACCACTTTTCTATCTCTAAAATTTACCTTTTCTGGTTATTTCATATAAATGGAATTTTATAATATATAACCTTTTGTGTCTGACTTTTTTCACTTAGCATAATATTTTCAGACTTCATCCATGTTGTAGCAGGTATATCAGTGCTTCATTTCTTTTCTATGGCCAAATCATATCCCACTGTGTGGATATACTAATTCTTGTTTATTCATCCATGGATGAGCAAATTGGTTTTATAGCTTAAGGACATTAAAGATAATAGAAAAGTTAAACAGATGAAATTCCAGTAAGGTGTGGAATCTGCTCACCTGTATTGTAGCAATGTTAGCTTTCTGGTTTTGTTGGTGTTACTATAGATATGTAAGATGTTACCATTGGGAGAAGCTGGGTGATGGATACATAGGACCTCTCGTAATAGTTTTGCAATTTTTTATGTCTAAAATTATTTCAAAATAAACAGTTAAAAGGTTAAAAATTCTAATAGTAATGAAAAGCCATGTTTTTTGAAGTCTTACAGCCCACTAATAATTATACAGACTTTAGCTTTGGTTCCCGTCTTTGCTAAAGGTTTTTTTCTGCGTTCCTTAAATAAATTTGTTTGGACTAGGGGTAGCACTGGGGAAGGTTTGTTGTTGTTGTTTTTACCTTTGAGAATTGTGTAAGTATAGAATAGTACAAAGAATCACAAACACTCACATACCTACATAGAATCCCAAGACTGTCAATTGTTAACATCACATCATCTTGTTTCATGTTTTAAGATCAGAAATAAAACAATTCCAATACATGTTGCTTCTTTTACCACCATCCCATTGCCATTCTACCCCCTCAAAAATGGCAACCGCTATCATACTAGAATATTTAATGTGATCCATCTAATATATTTAAAAACATATTTACACCTTAGCCGGAGTGACTCAGTTGGTTAAGTGTTATACAGTGCACCAAAAAGTTTTGCTCGTTTGATTCCCAGTCAGAGCACCTGCCCAGGTTGCATGTTCTGTCCACATATTTACACCTTAGCCGGAGTGACTCAGTTGGTTACGTGTTGTACAGTGCACCAAAAAGCTGCTGGTTTGATTCCCAGTCAGAGCACCTGCCCAGGTTGCGTGTTCTGTCTTCCATCAGGGTGTGTACAGGAGGCAACCGGTCAATGTTTCTCTTTTTTAAAAAAAATATATTTTATTGAATTTAGAGAGGAAAGGAGAGGGAGAACGAGATAGAAACATCAATGATGAGAGAGAATCATTGATTGGCTGCCTCCTGCAGGCCCCACACTGGGGATTGAGCCCGTAACCCTGGCATGTGCCCTGACCGGGAATCAAACCGTGACTTCCTGGTTCATAGGTTGACGCTCAACCACTGAGCCATACAGCCGGGCATTTAACCTCTCAGAGTACAGTACTTCCATCTATGTTTTTACCTCTTTTTTATTTGCCCATTTTCCTACCGATAGGCCTTTAGGTTATTTCCAAAATTTTGTTATACCAACAGTACTTGTACAAGTGTCAGGATACTTTCAAAAGCAAGTTACAGAAATTACCATTCAAATTGGATATAACTATAAGAAGTGTTTTATCTTACATCACTGTAAGTCCTAAGGTAGGACTGACTTCTGAGACCATTGGTTCAGGAGCTTCATGACATCATCAAGGATCCACAGCTTTCTACCTGTCAGCTGCCCTGGCTGTCAGCGTTATTCTCAGGCTGGTCCCAAGAGGGCTGCAGAGTTCCAGATGAAAGCCAACATTCCAGATGTCGGGTCCAGAGAACCAAGAGAGAGCATCTCGTCCTGCAGTTCTCTTCTAAGAAGGAGAAGCTCTCCCATGTTGTTGGCCTGAATTGGGTCACATACCCATTCTTGAAAATGGGATCTTTCTTTTTATTGTGGTAAAATATGCATAAGACTTACCATTTTAATAATTTTTTAAAAATCCTCACCCGAGGATATTTTTCCCATTGATTTTTCAGAGTGGAAGGGAGGGCGGAGGTGAGGAGAGCAAGAGAAACATAGATGTGAGAGAGACACATTGATTAGTTGCCTCCTGTACACACCCTGACTGGGGCTGGGGAGCGAACCTGCAAGCCAGGTACTAGTACATGCCCTGACTGGGAATCGAACCTAACACCCTTCAATCCTCAGGCCAACACTCTAACCACTGAGCAACTGGCCAAGGTTTAATTATTTTTTTAAAAATATATTTCTTTATTGATTTAAGAGAGGAAGGGAGAGGGAGGAAGAGATAGAAAATCCAATGATGAGAGAGAATCAGTGATTGACTGCCTTCTGCACAGCCCCTACTGGGGATTAAGCCTGCAATTCGGGCATGTGCCCTTGGCCGGTATTGAACCCGGTACTTTTCAGTCCACAGGCCGACGCTCTATCCACTGAGCCAAACCGGCTAGGGCGGTTTAATTATTTTTTAAGTGTGCAATTCAGTGGCATTAAGTACATTCACATTATTGTGTAACCATCACCACATCCATCTCCAGAACTTTTTCATCTTTCCAACCATAAACTCTGTACCCATTAAACAATGACTTCCCATTCTCCTCTCCTTCAGTCCGTAGAAACCACCAGTTTACTTTCTGTTGTATGACTTTGACTACTCTGCGTGCTTCATATACCTGGAATCCCGTGGTGACAAAAACTGTATTTCACTTAGCATATTGTCCTCAAGATTCATCCATGTTGTAGCATATGTCAGAATTTCCTTCTTTTTAAGATTGGATAATATTCCATTGTCTATATATACTACATTTCTGTCGTCGGACTGATGGGTTGCTTCTACCTTTTGGCTATTATGAATTATGCTGTTATGAAAACGAGTGTACAAAGTATCTGCTCAAGTCCCTGATTTCAATTATTTTAGATATATACCTAGTAGTAGAATTGTTGAGTCATATGGTAATTCTATGTTTAATTTTTTGAGGAACTGTTATATTATTTTCCATAGTGGCTGTACCACCTTTCCCCCATGAATTGTAGATGTTTCGATGAGTAAATCTTTGTCACTTTACAGGTCTCATTCTCTCAGACCACCCATCTGGAGGAAATGCTTAGCCAATGTAATCCTGGGTGCCCTCTGTGACTAAAATCCAGTTTTATTGATCGCTGACTGATGGGTTTCCCTGTAAATGGGTTTGTCTCCCAGAAGTATAGGGGAACCACCAGGACCACCCTCAGAGTGGCTTCTTTCCTCTGCCAGCTCCCTCTGTTAGCATAGCTTAGCCATTAACAGTTGTCTAAATATCGCAGGCCCCAGGATCCATTGGCTTATTGATTTACATTTGAATTAGCTGCCTCTTTGTAATGATTATCTCATTACATCCCTTTACGAATGTAAAAGACCCATATAGAGAGCACAGTGGAAGTCTGATAATAATCAGATGACTCATATGGAAAGTTGATTCATCCTGTAGAAACCAGGGTTCATTATTCCTGAGCTATTAACATATTGCTCATTATGGTTTACACCTAAGAACCTGGCACATTTGTACAGACCACTTGATGGGGAAGGTGGGCAGAGGAAAACTCCAACTAGGTTCAGTAGTGTTACATTGCATCACTAGCCTATTAAATAATGTATAGACTATACAAATATCCTATCTAATAATAGACAAACATGGTAATTGACCGTACCTTCGCTACACCTCCCATAGGTTAATCAGCGAGATATGCAAATTAACCACCAACAAAGATGGCAGCTAATTTGCATACTGCGAGCCGCCAGCGCAAGCCACCATCCAGCCCCTCGTGGGCTACCCCAGAAGCCGCCTGCCTGCTGCCCGTCATCAGATCCGGTCCCAGGCCACAGGTAGGCGGGCCCCCGAAGCCCCAGAAGCCGCCAGATATGGCAGTAACTCTATCAGTAAGCACTCTGAAAGTCAGTGGCATAAATGCACCAATTAAAAGACAGATTATGAGGGTGAATCAAAAACAAAACCCACTTTAAATATAAAGACACATATAGATTAAAAGTAAATGAATTAAGCTTCAGCCTGTTTTGCTCAGTGGATAGAGCATTAGCCCATGGACTGAAGGGTCCCAGGTTAGATTCCAGTCAAGGGCATGTACCTCAGTTGCTGGCTTGATCCCCAGACCCTATCAGAGCATGTGCAGGAGGGAACCAATTAATGTGTCTCTCCCTTTCCCTTCACTCTCTAAAATTCAATGGAAAAATATCCTTGGGTGAAGATTAACAAAAACAAAGTAAATGGATTAAGTAACATTAAAGAGATTATAAGAAAAATATATTCCAAATATTGTTAGTTGTATAATAGTTATGTTTAAATTATTAACACCTAAGAAATTGGATGAAGGGTACATATAATGTGCTGTAGCATTTTATAGTTTTTTTTTACATGTATGAGATTATTTCAAATTAAAATATTAAAAAAT
>NW_005363642.1:419395-421717 GCF_000412655.1 Myotis brandtii | reverse complement strand
GAGCTAAAATTCGGGTTACGAGCCAGCTTCAGATACCCCACCGCTAGTTGGCGCAGCCTGCGAACGTCACAGTGAACGCCCCAACATCAGCCCAGCATCACGTGTCTCACTCATTCACTTTTTGATTTGACATACGAGTAATTTGAGTTACGAGCTCCGTCACGGAACGAATTAAACTCGTAAGTCAAGGCCCCACTGTACTATCTCATTATCTCTATTTGTTTTATTTTAAGAAATTATGGTAGCCCTGGCCAGTGTGGTTTGTTGGTTGGGCATCATCCCATGTACCAAAAGGTTGCCTGTTTGATTCCTGGTCAGGGCACATGCCTGGGTTGCAGGCTCGATCCCTGGTAGAGGGAGTGCAGGAGGCAGCCAACTGATGTATCACTCTGACATTGATGTTTCTCTTTCTCTCCCTTCCTCTCTCTCTAAAAGTTAATAACAAATATTTTTTTTTAATTATTGGAAAATATGCCTAACAACATTTACCATTTTTAAATGTACAACTCAGGGGCTTAAAGTACATCTACATTATTCTGCAACCATCACCACCATCCATCTCCGGAGCTTTTCATCTTCCCAAACTGAAACTTTATGAATAAGAATTCCCCATTCTCCCTTCCCCAAGCCCCTAGTTGATAGGGTCACCAAAGGAGGAATGCACAAGGCCAAAAGGGGTGAAGAATTATTAATTTACTAGAGGCCCGCTGCACGAATTCGTGCACGGATGGGGTTCAGCCAGCCAGCCCCAATCGGGCTGATTGGGCCAGGCTGGCTGGGGGGAGGGGCTGAGGGAGGTTGGCCGGCTGGCCCTGTCCCCTGGTCAAACGCCCGGTCAAAGGGACAATTTGCATATTAGCCTTTTATTATATAGGATTAGGTCATCTGGATACCAGATGGGCTGAGCCCAAAATGGCACCAGCCCCCAAAGACAGGGAATCAGAGGTTTTTCAACAGAGGTTTTTAAAGGACTCTAGGTGGTTTTTTTCTGGGCAGAGAATTCTCTGTGCAGGTCCAGATTCTGGGAAACTCCAGAGGGGAGAGATAATGGTCTTAGCAAGTGGAATGTGGTCTATGCAAGTGGAATGTCCATTGTGAAATGGCCTACAGGTCAGTTCCCAGGGGAGGGGATATTGATTCAATTATTTGATCAGACCTAACACTAGTAACCTCTAGTTTCCATTTCCATTAATTTGCCTACTCTAGGTACCTCATATAAGTATATCACACAGTATGTGTTCTTTTGTGTCTGGCTAATTTCACTCCATTCTCCCTTCCCCAAGCCCCTAGTTGATAGGGTCGCCAAAGGAGGAACGCACAAGGCCAAAAGGGGTGAAGAATTATTAATTTACTAGAGGCCGGCTGCACGAATTCGTGCACAGATGGGGTTCAGCCAGCCAGCCCCAATCGGACTGATTGGGCCAGGCTGGCTTGGCTGGGGGGAGGGGCTGAGGGAGGTTGGCCGGCTGGCCCTGTCCCCTGGTCAAACGCCCGGTCAAAGGGACAATTTGCATATTAGCCTTTTATTATATAGGATTAGGTCATCTGGATACCAGATGGGCTGAGCCCAAAATGGCACCAGCCCCCAAAGACAGGGAATCAGAGGTTTTTCAAGGACTCCAGGTGAGCTTTTTCTGGGCAGAGAATTCTCTGTGCAGGTCCAGATTCTGGGAAACTCCAGAGGGGAGAGATAATGGTCTTAGCAAGTGGAATGTGGTCTATGCAAGTGGAATGTCCATTGTGAAATGGCCTACAGGTCAGTTCCCAGGGGAGGGGATATTGATTCAATTATTTGATCAGACCTAACACTAGTAACCTCTAGTTTCCATTTCCATTAATTTGCCTACTCTAGGTACCTCATATAAGTATATCACACAGTATGTGTTCTTTTGTGTCTGGCTAACTTCACTTAGCATGTTTTCAAGGTTCATCCATGTTGTAGCATGTATCTGAACTTCATTCCTTTTTGTGGCTGAATAATATTTCATTGTAGGTGTATGTCTCATTTTGTTCATCTGTTCATTCATTGGTAAACACTTGGCAGTTTTCATCTTTTGGCTATTATAAATAACTAGTGGCCTGGTGCACGAAATTCGTGCAGGCGGGGAGGCACTGTCCCTCAGCCTGGCCTGTACCCTCTCCAATCTGGGACCACGCAGGTGATGTCCCTGTGGGATCGGGTCTAAACCGGCAGTCAGATATCCCTCCCGCAATCCGGGACCACTGGCTCCTAACCGCTTGCCTGCCTGCCTGATCACGCTTAACCACTCTGCCTGCTGGCCTTCTTGTCCCCAACTGCACCCCCCCGCCAGCCTTTTCACC
>NW_005363642.1:414678-419280 GCF_000412655.1 Myotis brandtii | reverse complement strand
ACTGGCCCCCCCTGCTAGTTTGATCGCCCCCAACTGCCCTCCCCTCCTGGCCTAATCGCCTCTAACCACCTCTGCCTCGGCCCTGCCACCATGGCTTTGTCCGGAAGGTCTCCTGGAAGGTCTCCTGGTCTAATTAGCATATTACCCTTTTATTAGTATAGATGTTGCTGTGAGCATTGATATACAGGTACCTTGAATCCTTGCTTTCAATTCTTTTGGAATTTCTGGATTATTTGGTTATTATCTTTAATGTAACTTCAAAGTTTATTTACCTTTAATGTTACAACAGCCTGCTGAGCCAAACCGGTTAGGGCTGAATGATTATATTTCTTATAAAACACAATGTCACCCTGAGTCTGAACAGCATACCAACATCCCTCTCACCTTCTCTCAAGGCTCTGAATCCAGGGGGAGCTGCCCATTGGCCAAGCTCTTGTCACATTCTTCTCCCCAGCTGATGTGGACTGTGGAAGGCACTCCTGGGGGACTGCTCCCAGCAAGAGAAATATCCCACAGAGGTATCTCCCCAACCAGGAACTGATGTGTTATTAGAAAGAAGGAATGGAAGTGGGATAGCCAAAATAACAAATGCCAGGACAGGGACTCTGTATGGCAGACACTCGTGACAAGGACACAGCATGACAAACACTGGGGCATGGATATCGCATGACAAATGCTAGGACATTTGCCCACTAGCAGAACGTCATCCTTCCTGCTTAGTCATGCATTTAACAAATGTTATTTCACATCTACCATACTCAAGATTTAAATAATACTAACGTGCCTTTGGTTGCACAATGAATCCACTCTTGCTGATTACAGACCTCAGAAATAATAATAAGCCCTAGAGACTAGCTACTGATTCACCCTGTACAGGGCAAGGTATGGGGAACTTAAGTAGATAAATTACCCAGTTGTTTTTTATATAGGTGAATCAGGTTATTGTGACCATCCATAAAGAGACCTGCTGAGAGTCTATATGTTTGAGAAGAGCCAGGGGAGGAAAGAACACAATAGAAAGAGTCCATCTTGGACTCCTCCTGTAGTATACAGCTGTGTGACTTTTGACAAGTTACTTAACCTCTCTGCGCCTTTTCCTGAAAGCTCTTAGCATATTGCTTGTCCTCAGAAAGTGATGATATGTTAAAGGACATGATCGTGATGGTAACTTCCTTATATTATTACTTAAGTGAAGACAACAGAAATGGATTTGAATTGTTGCAGGACTGATTTAGGTTACACATCCGGAAGAACTTCTACTTGTTAGCAATCCCAAATTAGAGAGAGAACAGGGTCTGGGCTGCTAGGGGGAAATAGTCAGGACTACCTGGGGGGGCCCAAATAGGTACAAGCTAAGGTAGGACCGTGGGGGTGGCTTGAAGGGATCCCCTTACCTAGAGGAAGATCTGACTTTTATATAGATGATGGGCCAGGATCTGTGTGGACCACAACTACCCTTCTCCCACTTCATCATCTGCCTTTCTCTCCATCTCTGGCTTCTCTGTACAATTTTGCTGCTCTGGCCTCCTTTCTGATGCCTCAACTTGCCAAGCTTGTTTCCTCTTCAAATTCTGTACTCTTGTTGCTTTTATGCCCTGGCATGCCATGCTCCATGGCTGGCTACTTCTCATCATTTAAGTCCCAACTGAGATGTTACCTCCTCCTCTGAGAGATTCCCAATTGAAAATTGACCCCCTTCCTCCTCACTATTGCATCGCCCTGATTTACAGTGGATCTGCATTATACTGTATTTGTGAATTCATCTACTCCCTTGAATTTATTTGTAATCCCGGAATCAATACTTGCAGCGCTTTCGAGGTCATTCTCAGATGCGTGCAGAGTGGCAAAAATTTCAGTTACCTGAGGTGCATGTTCCCTCTGAGTCGGAGCAAGGCCTTGCTCTGCCTTCTTGCTTTCGCTCTCATATTGTAAACTAGTGTCCTTTTCGGGAGGAGCTCAGGCACAGACTATCTCAAATTGCCCCGTGTCTATGGGTCTTGTTTATTATTGCCCATCTCTGTGCTTTGGAAGTGCAAGTGCTCTGAGAGAGGCAGCCTGGGCTTCCACTCTCAGTGCTCCCCTCCCCCCACCCCCAGCAGGCACTTCATATTTGTCACAACAATGAAGTAATGAATGAAAAGATCAGACTGTCAGCACTCACGAGGGAGGGTCAAGGCCTGGGAGAGTCCAATCTAAACAAACAAAACAAAGGAACAAAACCGAAACAGACTCATAGATACAGAGAACAAACTGATGGTTGCCAGAGGGGAGGCGATGAGAGGAGAGGTGAAAAAGGTGATAGGGAATAAGAGGTACAAACTTCCAGTTATAAAATAAATAAGTCATGGGGACATAATGTACGCAAAGGGAATATAGTCAATGATGCTGTAATCACTTTGTACCGTGACAGGTGGGGACTAGACTTATCATGGTGGTCACAACGGAAGGTATATAAATGTTGAATCATTGTGTTGTACGCCTGAAACTACTATAATATCTTATGTCAACTATATTTTTAAAAAGAAAAGAAAAAACAAAACAAAACAAAGAGCTGGGAGAGTCTCTGACTGGATGACCACACTGGGAAGGTCGAGTAGATGGGGGTGGAAGAGATGAAGTGAAGTGGGAAGGTGCAGGCACCGAGAATCAGTCCTGCACAGTGTGGGACTGATCTGGAAACATCCTTGTCCGGGTTGCTTGCATGGACTGGGATGGACCCTTACATGGTGGCCTTCTGAGTGTTTACCAAGACACCAGAATGTAGTCTGGAGGTAGGCGGGGCAACCGTCACGTCAATAGCACCCGTGGAGTGGGCTGCTTTTATGAGTCAGATGCTGAGCTTGGTGCTTCACCTCTTTTAATCCACACAACTACTCTGTGTGTGTGTGTGGGGGGGGATTATCCCCCCCAAACAATTGAAATAACTGGGTCACAGAGCTACCAAGTGGCAGAGCCAAAATTCAAACCTAAGCCAGTCTGGTCCCTTACCAGAACTCCTTAACTGCCACCACCGTGTGTCGCAAGCTTCAGGTCTCCCATTTTTGTCATTTGAATTTGTCATCTGTACTATTATTTACTTCACACTTTTTCTTTAAACTGACACAGGTTTTTTCACCAAATTTATTTTTAAAGGAAACTTTATTGCTATAGTAAATGTAAAACAGGCATCCCTTACCATGAAAAAAATATAATTTTGAAAATATATACAAAGGGAACAGAATAATATTACATTTTGGCCAGATCTTGTGGCCTGCTGGAGGCCCACTCTGGCTTTGTTCAGAACGGAGGTTAGCAGGCATTGGAGATATGTTAGACAGTAGAATTCATCTGAGACCATCTTCTAAAGTGAATAAAAGGGTGGTTGACCAGAGTGGCTGTCTCACTATGTGACTCGGCATTACTTAGTCCCATGTCTCTTTACCACACACAATCTTCTCATATTCCTCCTAAAACCAACACGCGCGTCACTCTAGGCTTCGGGAAGCAGCAGCAGACCTTTGTGGCCTTGTGTCCTGATGAGCGTCCTCTCTGAACACATGAGGAGGCAAAGCTTATGTTATAGAAAGTTGTAGAGGGAATTTAAGGAGCGGTAAATGCAACTCCTTCCTCTGACATTGGATCTGGTTCCAGAGAACAGGGGGAGGGAGCAACAGCCCCAGACAATGAGAGAACTCTGCTGTGTTTGCTTTCTAGGGAGGCATCAAGGTCATGGTGTCTGGCTTTGAGATGGCGATAAAGGTCACTGGAGGAAATAAAAATTCATACTAAGGGCACAGTAGGGACAGTAATAATTGTGGAGTGGCACACAGCCCTTAATAGGTGGAAAGCCAATTAACAGATGGACATAATGAGTCTGTCTCCCACTCTGAGTTTTCTCTGCAGGCCTTCTGGAAAACAGGTCAATTATTTGATGTGCAAAGAGGAAGTAAAAACGTACTCAAAGAACTAAAGCAGAGAGATGGGGGTGTCAAGCTGGAAAAGCTATAGGGCTCCTCTCAGAGCCTTAAATTACAGCCTGATCGTAAGAAGTGATAAAGGAGGATAAGATGCATTTGTTGTAATATACATGAGACAGCCTGGGGCTTAAGTCAAATGAGATCTTATGGCATCTCAGTACTGGCAGGTAACTTGGATAATTGAAGGGAGAACTTGCTAAAGCAGCTATTGGGAGAGAAGACGGAGTGTGAGTTGTGAAGGCATACACACTGTCTATCTTCCTACGTCTTTCTCTCTCTCCTGTACCCTTTACCCTTACTCATTTTAGAATGAACATATCTTCAGTTAAAAGGTGGGATAAGGAGATTAAGGGTTCTCTATCAGTGTCCCATTAAAATTCAATTATTTAGCAAACAATACTTGTCACCTACTATATGCCAGTCATTATGCTGGGTACCAGGCCCCTGTAGATGAATGAGACATGCTCTCAAGGGTTTCATGTAAGACCTTAAAGAGTTTGGTTCCTGCTCTTGTTCTTCTAGTTGTGCAAGTGACTTTACTTCTGTGTCACAGTTTCCCCATCTGTAAAATGGGGAAATCAAGTGTCTGTTTCATAGGGTTATTTGCAAGGGTTAAATGGATTTAATCCAGGTAGAGCACTTGGCA
>NW_005363642.1:402307-413646 GCF_000412655.1 Myotis brandtii | reverse complement strand
AATACCAGGTGGAGGCGTGCACGTACAGTGTGATTGAAACTTGGTGGCCCATGCGCAGAAGTCGGTATTTTGTGGAAGAGCCACACTCAAGGGGCCAAAGAGCCGCATGTGGCTCGCAAGCCGCAGTTTGCCGACCACTGCTGAACCTCTATCCTAGGGTTCCAACTCTCCATTGAGAAACAGTCCTCCAGATCTATAATGTAGATCACAGCCAAGTCCCTGAGTGAATAGAATCAAACTCGGCTTTGCCTGTCTGCTGAGTCCATCCCTCTGAGGATCCACACGCCAGGTCTCACTCTTAGCCCACTTTCCCTCCAGCAGCGGAAGTGCTTCTTGTTTCTTTAGTTCTGTATTTGGCTTATGTTAGGGGCCCATGAGGTAACCCCCAAAATGTATATTTCTAAACCAGGGCAGTTCACTAGAACTTTCTGTGATGATAGAAATGTTCTATATCTATACTGTGGCTATTGAGTGCTTGAAATGTGGCTACAGAGACTTCAGTACTGATTATTTTATCTATCTATTTATTTATTTTTAGAAAGAGGAAGGGGGAGGGAGATAGAGGGAGAGAAAGACAGAGAGACATCGATCTACCACCTCCCACATGCTCTGATTGGGGATCAAACCCATCACCTCTTCCTGTAATGGACGACGCTCCAACCACCGAGCCACACTGGCCTGGGCCTGATAATTTTATTTTAATTAATTTAAATAGCCACATGTGACTTACCACATTGGACAGCTGGGTTCTAAACACTGGAATCAAGCTAAGCACAGAGAGCTCACACTTTGAAAGGCCCCTGGACGGAGACAGCCTCAGGGACCAGCAGGTGTGTCTTCTGGCCTCACCCTCTGAAACCTATGCTTTTTGAAGAGAATGGAGGGCAGAAACTCCTCCATTATTTAAATAGTGAATCTCTCTCCCTTTTGCATGTATAATTGGATTTACTAAGTTACCATGGCTCCACTGTGTAGGTTTTTTTTTAAAAAAATGTTTTTAAAAAGGAGACATATGTACTACTATCTGTAATACTTTAAACAATAAAATAAAATTTTAAAAATGTTTTTATTGATTTTCGAGAGAGAAGAAAGGAGAGGAAGAGAGTGATAGAAACATCAATTGGCTGCCTCCTGCATGCCCCCTACTGGGGATGGAGCCTGAAACCCAGGTGTGTGCCCTGACCGGGAATTGAATCGGAGACCTCTTGGTGCATGGGACAACACGTAACCAACTGAGCCACACTGGCCAGGCTACTGTGTAAGTTTCTAAAGCATCCACTCAAGATCTGTTTCTTTCTGTGACTTACAAAAATTTTTTAGCCCTGGCTGGTTTGGCTCAGTGGATAGAGCATCAGTGTGTGGGCTGAAGGGTCTCAGATTTGATTCTGGTCAAGGGTATATGCCTGGTTTGTGGGTTTGATCCCCAGTAGGGGGCATGCAGAAGGCAGCCGATCGATGATTCTCTCTCATCATTGATGTTTCTATCTCTCTCTCCCTCTTCCTTCCTCAATAAAAATATATAAACAAATTAAAAAATTATTTTAACACCACAGAATGGGAGAAACATATTATAACTTCATATATTTGACATGTGATTTATATCTAGAATATATATGGAACTCCTATAACTCAACAATGGCAACAAAAACAATCCAGTTTATTTATTTATTTTAAAATTTTCTATTTATTGATTTTAGAGAGAGGAAGAGAGAAACATTGATTTGTTGTTCCACCTATTTATATATTCACTAGAGGCCTAGTGCACGAATTTGTGCATGGGTGGGGGCTGGCCCGCCCCATCAGGGCTGATGGGGGGGGAACACACAGGAGGTTGGCCCCGATCAGGGTGGGGGGCCGATCAGGGGTGGGGCTGGCTGGGGGAGGGGCCTCGGGCATTTGGCCGGCTGGCCCCGCCCCCTGGTCGAACTCTGGTGGAACTCCCAGTCGAGGGGACAATTTGCATATTAGCCTTTTATTATATAGGATTGGTTGATTCTTGTATGTGTCTTGACTGAAGATTGAACCTGCAACCATGGCACATTGGGGTGATACTTTAACCGGCCAGGGCATAACAATCCAGTTTAAAAATGGGCAAAGGACTTGAATAAACATTTCTCTAAACCTGCAACCATGGCACATTGGGGTGATACTTTAACCAACTGAGCTGCCCGGCCAGGGCAGAACAATCCAGTTTAAAATGGGCAAAGGACTTGAATAAACATTTCTCTCAAGAAGATATACAAAATGTACAATAAACACATGAAAAGATGTTCAATATAACTAATTATTAGGGAAATGCAAATCAAAACCACAGTAAGAAACTACCTCATACCCAGGATTATATACCCAGAAACAGTACACCCAGAAAATAGTAAGTGTTGGCAAGCATGTGGAAATTGGAACCCTTGCTGGGAATGGGTTCCCAGCTGGGAATGTAAGATGGTGTTGTTGCTGTGGAAAATGGTAAGGTGATTCTTCAAAAATTAAACATAGAACCCATATGATTCAGCAATTCGACTTCTGGGTTTATACTGAAAACAAGGTAAAGCAGGGATGCAAACAGGTTTGCATACTCTTATTCATAGCAGCATTATTCACAATAGCCAAATGGTAGGAGCAATCCAAATGTCTATTGATGGAAAAATGGATAAACAAAATGTGGAATATTATTCAGCCGTAAAAAACAAGGAATTCTGACACTACAACATGGATGAACCTGGAAGACATTATGCTTGAGGAGATAAGCCAGGGACAAATGGACAAATACTAGTACTATATGAAGCCACTTTTAGGAGATGCCTTGAATAGTCAGATTCCATATAGACAGAAGGTAGAATGGTGATTGCCAGGCACTGCCCTGAGTAAGGGTTGGGGAGCTATTGTTTATGGGTACAGAGTTTCAGTTTGAGGAGATGGATGGTGGTGATGATTGCAGAATGATGTGAATAAATTTAATGCCACTGAACTGTATACTTAAAAGTGACGAATTTTGGTTATTTACCAAATAACCACAATATATTTACCACAATAAGAATGATAAAAGAAAAAAAATAAGGCAGTAAGATCTTGACGTTGCCTCCCTACCTTTTTTTAGTCACCACAGCCAGCAGGAAGGATGGAGGATTCCTAGTCTAAAAATTCCCCCAACTTGATGTCCACACACCTTTCCTAGTCTCTGTCCAGGGTGGATGCTATTAAATTACTTCTCTGGCAGACAGAATGCATTACTGAAGATGAAAATCCTTGGAAATAACATTTTATAGAGTGGTTATCGTTGAGACTATTGATAAACTGCTCCCTACATAAATAACATATGTGAATCTTGAGGTGTAGCCACAATTACAGTGTAATCATCTCATAAACACTGAAGAATCAAGTCATTCTTGTGGCAACAACCTTAATTGACACTATTATTAGTTAGCTCTACAGGTAGGCTGAAAATTTTATCTATTTGATGATAGCAACCACTTCATTTGGTCCTATGCCATGTCCTGGTTTTGCTGGATTTTTTTCTGAGCCTGTCAGTTTCAGAGTGCTTATAGTAACTGTAATGAGTATAATGAAATACCCTACTTTGTGCAAAAAATATATCGACAGCCCTGGCTGGTGTGGCTCAGTTGGTTGAAGTGTTGTCCCATACAACAAAATATGGCAGGTTTGATTCCCCGTCAGGGCACATGCAGGAGGCAGCGGGTCTCTCTCTCTCTCTCTCTCTCTCTCTCTCTCTCTTTCTCTGTCTCTCTAAAATCAATAAAAACATCTTTTACTTAAGGAAGAATTGGATAGCGTGTCACCCTGCGGACTGAAGGGCACATATATATATATATAAAGATATAGTAAGAAAGAAGAAATTAGCTTGTCCTGAGGAATCAGTTGTTTACTCTTCATCAGACTGGGCTAACAGAGATAAAGCCATTGTAAATTGTGCTGACTCTCTCCTTTGAGTAAGCACTGCCTTTTTACTCATTGAGAAAATTTGTCCTACAAAGTCATCGGCAAGCAGAAACTTTATTGTTTGAAACTATACCAATAAGGACATCCCACTCTTATTTGGGGGATCTAAGTCACTTTGACACAGAGAAGCTGCCTCGAATGCCAACCCAGAGCAGCGTATCAGATAAGAGGTTTCTAAACAGGACAGTCCATATCTAGCGTAACTATAGTTTCCAAGGCAACAGGACCCTGGGTGTATTTTGCCGTCCAGACCTGATCTTGAGCCCTACTTTGCTCTGAGCCTATCAAAAACCTGCTTCATTTCAATTTCATGCAGACTTTACGCTTTCCCTAAATTTGATAAGAATGCTACTTTTCCCTTTGTTTGGTGAGTTATCCCACCGTTCCTCTGCTGTGTCATCCCCTTGTTGTAACAAGTCAATACTCCTGACTCTATGGTCTACAGATTTGTCCCAGGTGACCCTGAGATGATTGGGCTAAGATAATAGAAACCTCAATTGAACAATAACAACAAAAAATTAGTCAATCAGGGTTTAATATGTGTATGTGTGTGTATGATCACAGGAAAAGTAATCACTGCAGGGTCTCTTTAAATTGTGGAATTCTCCCTACTTTCCATGCATTTAAAATTACTAATTTAGATTTACTTGCTACGTTTCATTTAGACATTATTTATGGATAAGCAAGACACAGTGGCACGAGTGCTACAGAACCTGTTGCCTTTTTTCATAACACACTGTTGTCCTCATTGAATTCCAGGGGGCTCCCCGCAGAGACTGAGCCGAGAAGGGAACCTATGCCTGCAAGTGGTTCCGGTGGTTCAGGGTCTGGTGAGTTGGCTTTGTGTATTTTTGTTAAGTCGTTCAGAGATGATCACATTCAAGGATTGATTCATAATTATGAAAATCGTAAGACTCTGATAAAGGAAGAAAAATGGAGTAGCAACTGCCTCACCTCAATGTGAAGGGGGGTAGGGTGGGGGGTGGAACTGGCATTAAAAAAAGAGAAAAAAAAAAGAAAGAAAAATGTCAGTTCATACATGTACCTAGAGAAATGTTACGGCCAAGTAGGCTGGAATTCTGTGTTGGCTTGCTCAACAATTCTCTGCTATATAGAGAAGTGTACTTTAAACTGTGATTACTTGATTTTATGCATGTGTTCACCCATCCATGTAGTCATGCATCCATCCATCTATCCATGCATGCATGTCAAATAGACCGAGATAATACTTTTTAAAAAATATATTTTTATTAATTTCAGAGAGGAAGGGAGAGGGAGAGAGAAATAGAAACATCAATGGTGAGAAAGAATCATTATTTGGCTGCCTCTTGCATACCTCCCACTAGGGTCTGAGCACACAATCTGGGCATGTGCCCTTGACAGGAAGTGAACCTTGGACCCTTCACAGGCTGACACTCTATCTACTGAGCCAAACCAGCTAGGACTAGACCAAGACAATAGTTATGAATATTTATTGAGCATTCATTATATACTAGGTACTATACTAATAATTTTATAATTTTCTACTCACGCAAAGTTTATTAGGATCCTATGAGATAAGTCCTATTATTCATTCTTGCAGATGAGGAGACTGGGCACAGAAATAGTGAACAACTTTCACAAGATCACAACCATGTGGCAGAGGCTGCATAGATTCAGCATAGACCCCAGACCCATATTCTTTTTGCCCTTTTAGATTTATGGGGAAAGTTATAAGAGTACTGTAAGAAATTCCTGGAAACTTTTCACCCAGCTTCCTCAAATGTTAACATTTTACTACATTTGCTTTATTATTCTCTATCTAATGTTACATATTTTTTTTCTGAATTGATATAGAGTATGTTTTACCAGTAAATACTTCAACATATGTGTATCTTAAAATCAATGGCATATCAAGATTAGGAAATTAATGTTGATAGAATATTACTATCTAACATACAATTTCATTCAATGTCACTAATTGCCCCACAGTGTCCTTTATAGCAAAGAAAATTCTGGATCATGTTGCATTTGGTTATCATGTCTCTTTAATCTGTTTTTAAATTATAATTTTTTTAAATTCTCACCCAAGGATACATTTTACTGATTTTAGAGAAAGGTGAAGAGAGATAGATAGAGAGAGAGAGAGAGAGAAACACTGATTGGCTGCCTCCCACATGCACCCTGACCAGATAATGAACACACAACCTAGGTCTGTACCCTGACCAGGAGTTGAACCGGCAACCTTTCAGTGCACAGGATGATGCTCGAACCAACTGAGCCACATCAACCAGGGCTCTTTAATCTTTTTTAATGTAGAGCAGTTTTATGGTCTCTCTATAGGTTTAATGTCATTGATGTTTTGAAGAATACAGACAAAACGGTCATGCAACTTCACAATCTATCCTATCTAATAAAGAGGAAATATGCAAATTAACTGTCATGCCATCACAAAGATGGTGGCGCCCATAGCCATAAGAGGGCGGTGCCCAGTCCTCTCAACCCCGGCGGGGTCACCCAGTCCTTCACCCTCGCTGGGGGCATGGCAGGCATGCAGTGTGTCTGGACCCGCCCTCAGCCCCCCAGCCACCCAGGGCGGGCCTGAGGTGAAGGTAAGCCTCAAATGTCGGCTGCTCAGCCGACGCCTGAGGCACAGGAAAGCCTCTAGTAAGGATATACTGACAAATTAAGTTAGTTCCATCACAAGGATCTCTCATGCTAGCTTTTAGGTTGAAGTGGTTTTTTTTGGTGTTGCCTTTGTACATCCAGTTGCTTCAGTACCAATTCTTCCTCCATTGAATTGCTTTTACAGTTTTATCAAATATAATTCAGCCTATTTGTGTGGGTCTATTTCTGGATCCTCTATTCTGTTCCATTGATCTGTGTTTTTATCTTTTTACCAATACCACAGAATCCTAATTACTGTAGCTATATAATAAGTCTTTTTAAAAAAATATATTTTATTGATTTTTTACAGAGAGGAAGGGAGAGGGATAGAGAATCAGAAACATCGATGAGAGAGAAACATCGATCAGCTGCCTCCTGCACACCCCCCACTGGGGATGTGCCTGCAACCAAGGTACATGCCCTTGACCAGAATCGAACCTGGGACTCTTCAGTCCACAACCCGACGCTCTAGCCACTGAGCCAAACTGGTCAGGGCAATATAATAAGTCTTTATATTAGGTAGACTGATTCCTCTCTTTATTCTTCTTTTTAAAAATTGTTTTAGCTACGTTAGTTTCATATAGAGCTTAGAATAACTGTATATATACTATTAAAAAATCTTACTTGGATTTTGATAGGAATTGCATTGTTTATTTATCAGTTTGGGAGAATTTACATAGATATTATGTTGAGCCTTCCAATCCATGAACATGGTATGTCTCATCATTTATTTAGATTTTGTTTGATTTCTCTTATTGGTGTTTTTTAGTTTTCAGTATATAAATTCTGTACATGTTTTGTTAGATTTGCACTTAAGTATTTATTTATTTTTTAGCTATTGTAAATGGTATTGTTTTTTTTTTCCAAATACAAGTGAAATTTTATTTTGAAAGCCACAGAGGTAGAAAAAGTGAGTCAAGCCCTAGCAGTTTGGCTCAATGAATAGAGGTTGGCTTGTGAACCAAAGGGTCCCAGGTTTGATTCTGCTCAAGAGCACGTACCTTGGTTACAGGCTCCTCCCTGGCCCAGGCCCTGGTCAGGGCTCATGCAGGAGGCAAACAATCAATATGTTTCTCTCACATCAGTGTTTCTCTCTGTCTTTCCCTCTCTCTTCCACTTTCAAAAAAAAAAATCAATGGAAAAATATCCTCAGTTGAGGATTAACCAAAAACAAAAAGAAAAAAAAATGAGCCAGCTGGGTTGTGTGAGCTCAGGAAACAAGTTACAGAGGCAAGAGAAGGGCCCTTGGAGCTTAGGAAGGAGAGAGAGCAAAGGTTTGTGCCTTGAGGGAAGAAGAGGGAGAATGGTGTGGGCATGCTCCAGAGAGAGAGAGAGAGAGAGAGAGAGAGAGAGAGGAAGGAAGAGGGGGCCTGGCATTGTATTTTTAGTCTTGGTGCCTACAAGTTTATTGTTAGTATATTAGAAAATGCTTTTGAAAAAAATACAAATGTCTTTTTTCTTTGCTATTAATTAATTAATCTATCTTTATTGTTGACAGTATTACAGATGTCCCGTTTGTTTATCCCATTGATCCCCTCCCCACAAAAATATACAAATGTCTTAATGTTTAGGTCCGCTCCCCCACCCCACAGAGATTCTGATTCTTTTTTTCTAGGTGGGACTGGCGTCGATATTCTTTTAAAGCAGGTGATTCTGAAGTGGAGTCAAGGCTGAGAACCACTCTGAATGAGCCTGGTTTTACACTTGCTCCGCGCCCAGAATCCTCTTTCCTTGGCTGCTTATCATATGAGCTGAGGCTCAAATATCACCTCCTCAGAGAGGCCTTTCCTGAACACACTATCTAAGGAGGCCTTGTCTCTTTCCTTAGATCCTCTCTATCTAATTACTCTCTTTCATTTTTTATAGCACTTTCTCATCTGAAATTATCACCGCTTTATTTCCTGGGATAGCTCTCTCCACTAATCCCCGAAAGCAGGCACTGTTTCTATCATTTACATATTGCATCCTCAGGGCTTGAATTGTACCTCGCACACAGTGAATGAATAATTAATTAGGTTTTTTAAATTCTCAGGTGGATGATATTCCCTAATCACTTTATTAAAATTGGTATTTCTCAAGTCTTTATTAGTAAAACATTTACAAACTATCTTTTGAGATTCTTTTACCTGGCTAATTTTATATGCTATATCTGTATTATATTAAATATTGAAAGTTGTACAGTCCTAGCCGGTCTGGCTCAGTGGATAGAGCGTTGGCCTGTGGACTGAAAGGTCCCGGGTTCGATTCCGGTCCAGGGCACATGCCTGGGTTGCAGGCTTGATCCCTAGTAGAGGGAATGCAGGAGGCAGCCAGTCAATGATTCTCTCTCATCGTTGATGTTTCCATCTCTCTCTCCCTCTTCCTTCCTCTCTGAAATCAATAAAAATATATTAAAAATTAAAAAAAGTTGTACAAATTTGTGTTCATTATAGAAAAACTAGAAAGCAAAATCTCACAATTAAAAAAATTGTGTCCGACTGGCGTGGCTCAGTGGTTGAGTACCGAACTGTGGCTACACCATTTTACATTCCCATCAATAGTGCATAAGGGTTCCAATTTCAAATCCTCATCTACATTTGTTGTTTTCTGTTTTTGCTTGTTTGTTTTAAATAATAGCATACCTAATGGATATGAAGTGGTGTCTCTCTTTGCAGTTTCGATGTGCATTTTTAATGATTAGTGATGTTACGCATTTTTTCAAGTGCTTGTGGGCCATTTGCATATCTTCTTTGGAAAAACATTCTTATAACTAGATCTCCAAGTGTCTTCAAGTCACATAACTTTGTTATGCGCCAGGGTGTCTAGTTCTGTAGCATCTTTTTTCATAGCTATGTAGTACCCATTGTATAGATGTTCTATGTTTGATGAAACCAATTTCTCATGGTAGGGGGTTTTTAAAAATATTTTTTATTGTTTTTTAGAGAAATAGGAAGGGAGAGGGATGTTCTATGTTTGATGAAACCAATTTCTCATGGTAGGAGGTTTTAAAAAATATTTTTATTGTTTTTTAGAGAAATAGGAAGGGAGATGGGTAGAGAAAGAGAAACATCAATGTGAGAGCAAAACATGTTTCCTGCACACCCCCTACTGGGGATTGAGCCTGCAACCCGGGCATGTGCCCTAACTGGAAATCGAACCAGCAACCTTTTGGTGCACGGGACGATGCCCAATTCACTGAGCCACACTGGCCAGGGCTCGTGGTAGGAGGCTTTTCACTATTTTACACAGCATGATGATGAACATTCTTATAACCAGATCTTTGAAGGCTTCCTTAATACTGTAAAATAATTTCTTGGATGTAAACTTTTGGATCAAAGAATATATATTTTCCAGAGCCTTTCAATTTACATTGCCTAAGGGGCAGGAGTACTGCCTAGACTGCCACCCACTTTGTAAAAAAGAGCTATATTGCATTAGTTTAGTGTTCAGAAACACATTTTAAGCCTTTATCCCTTATAAATTATAATTATGTCCTGTTTCTTTGGGTTTTAGATTGCCTTTGCCAGATTAGCTGGCTGGTGGGTGCTAATCTTTGCACCTGTTACTAAACGCTACTAATGTTACTAAGCTAATACCACCAGCAGCATTATACTCAGGGCAGGTTTGCCTTTCATATCCAGCCAGGCAATTAAAGTCTGTTTATAATTGCTTGGTGCAAGGACTGGCTGATTTCCAATTAGCAAACCAGACAAATATTATTCATTTGAATTTTTTGTTCATGTACAATAAACTTGGCGTTTCCATGATTCAATTTCTAATTAAATATAAAGTCAGAGAATGATCATTTGTTGATACTTTCTGACTAAATATTTGCACACTCATTACTTAGTGATTGTTTCTGAAGATGCACTGGATTTGTCTCTACTTTCCCATAGTCTTTCAGCCTTGAAGTGTTACATAGAGGACTGTTACAAATGGCTTGGATAGATCTGGGCAAGGATATTCAAATGACAGTGGCTTTGTCATAGTGTACCAGCGAGAGAGGAAGAGAGAGAGAGAGAGAGAGAGAGAGAGAGAGAGAGAAGAGAAACACTGATCAATTGCCTTCTGTAGGTGCCTGGACTGGGGATCGAACCTGCAACCCAGGTATGTGTCCTGACTGGGAATTGAACCGGCAACCTTTCGAGGTACAGGATGACGCTCAACCAACTGAGCCACTCTGGCCCAGCATGCTCTCACTTTTCTTATGTCTATTCCATTGAGTCATCTATCATGAATGGATGGTCTAGTTCATGTGACTTAGACAAGTAATTAACTCTCTCTATGCATCAGCCTCATATATAAAAAGGCACAATAATAAAAATAATAAAATAATAATACCTTCCTTTTAAATAAGAAAATGAATGTAAAAATGCTTAGCATGTGCCAGGAATATGACTAACTCCTCAGTAAATATTAGCAAATACTCTATGCATCAGCCTCATATATAAAAAGGCATAATAATAAAAATAATAAAATAATAATACCTTCCTTTTAAATAAGAAATGAATGTAAAAATGCTTAGCATGTGCCAGGAATATGACTAGCTCCTCAGTAAATATTAGCAAACATTATTATTGTCATTATTATATCATTTTTTTCATTGCCTTTAGGATCTTCCTGTGGAAATTTCTAGTAGAATGTTTAAGAACAAAGCTGTAGCCCTGACCAGTTTGGCTCAGTGGATAGAGCATCGAGCCATGGACTGAAAGGTCCCAGGTTCAATTTCCGTCGAGGGCATGTACCTTGGTTGCAGGCTC
>NW_005363642.1:366354-402162 GCF_000412655.1 Myotis brandtii | reverse complement strand
ATGTTTCTCTCTCATCGATGTTTCTAACTCTCTATCCCTCTCCCTTCCTCTCTGTAAAAAATCAATAAAATATATATATATTTTAAAAAAGAACAAAGCTGTATAAAAAGAATTATATTCATGGTGTTAAAAAATTTTTCAGGTCTGCTAATGTTTTTGGGTTCTAGCCTCCCTAGAGCAGGGACAATTGAACTTGTTTTGAACTTAATCTGGGCTCTCAATTCTGTAATAAACATACCTTACCAACACATAATCTTTACGTGGGTTAAGTAGAGTAGAGTAGATGCGCAATAAATATGTATCGCATATTGCCCAGGGATTTAGCTCTTGGTAGTCTGGGGCACACCATCACCATTGCATGGATTCCTTTCTCTTCCTCTCTGTTCTTTAGAAGTCCCCTCGCTATGCTCTCTGAAGCGGTGGCCCTAAGTGGTCATGTTTATACCAGATTACTCCACCTACTTGCCAGGGATGATTGGACTAAGGTGGGCACCTGGCTCAGAAACTGCGATTCCTTGAGGGAAGAGCCCTTCCTGGCCCCGTTATAGACAGCAGTCTTGGCCTTCCATGGCTTGTGTCTTCACAGGGCCTTCTCCCTGTGTGACTGTGTCCAACTTTCCCTCTTATCGGGACACCAGTATTAGGGCCCATCCTAGGACCTTGTCTGAACTCAATTATATCTGCAAAGACCCTCTTTCCAAATACAGTCACATCACAGGTACTGGGGGTTAGGGCTTCAATATACCTCATTCTAGGGCAGGGGTGGGCAAACTTTTTGACTCGAGGGCCACAATGGGTTCTTAAACTGGACCGGAGGGCCGGAACAAAAGCATGGATGGAGTGTTTGTGTGAACTAATATAAATTCAAAGTAAACATCATTACATAAAAGGGTACGGGCTTTCTAAAAGGGTAAAGTCTTTTTTTTTTTTTTAGTTTTATTCATTTCAAACGGGCCGGATGCCCACGACTGTTCTAGGGGGACATAATGCAACCCATAATGAGGGGGTGCACGCTGCTATTTTGGGTCAGGTATTCTGTGAGGGACAATTGACAGAGACGAGGGATGGAGGGCTCCAGTCCTGAGCTTATTTTGTGGAAGAGCAGTTTGAGTCCAGGACAGGGCTGAGGTCCTCCCGTGGGAAGGAGTTGGCTGTATCTAGAAATAGCTAAGAGGACAGTGTGGCTGGAGCAGAGTTTAAGAAGGAGCTGTGTTTAAATGTGTCATGGGATGAGGGACCCAGACTCAGGCCTCCTTTAATAGGGCAGGCCCTTCCCCTAGACCCCACTCTTGCCTCAGGGCAGTTCTTGCCCAAGACTACCAAAGGACCCATTTTTTTTTAAGCACCCATTTTATTTTGAAAGAGATGCTAGAAATTCAGATTTTAAAAATGTGCAATCTGCCCTAGCAGTTTGACTTAGTGGATAGAGTGTAGGCCTGTGGATTGAAGGGTCCCAGGTTCAATGCCCCCTTGACTGTGTACCTCAGTTGCAGGCTCCATCCCCGGACCTGGTCAGGGTGCATGTGGGATGTGTCTCTCTCACATCAATGTTTCTCTCTCTCTCTGTCTCTCCCGCTCCCTTCCACTCTCTCTCTAGAAAAAAAAAATCAATGGAAAAATATCGTTGGGTGAGGATGAACAACAACAAAAAATGTGCAATCCCTCAATTTTTAAATGTTAATAAAAGCCAGAAGATTCAGTTCCTCTGTATGTCCCTGGTGCCTTTCAAGTTGCTGCCCTAGCACTGGAGCTCAGAGCAAGTGAGTCTGAGTAAGTCTGTGCATGGGCCCTTTAAGAGGAACGCCTGGGACTCCAGGAACCCTCTGTCTCACTCAGCCACAATCCCCTGGTTTTCACAGCCAGAAGTTATGGTTCTCTTCCTGGCACTGGAACCCTGGGCTGTGGGGCCTGGTGTAGGGCTGGGACCTCTGCTCCTTAGAGTGGCTCTCCATAGCGAGATATTCTTCCCAATATTTAAACACTACATGTGGGTGTGGGACCAGCCTGTCCTGAGTCTCAGCCGCTCCTACCAGTCTCAATGTAGCTTCTTCTTTCTATCTTTAGTTATAGGACTTCTGTTCAGCTAGATTTCAGGCAGTTCTGAATGATGGTGGTTCTGTAGTTTAGTTGTAATTTTGATATGATTGTGGGAAGATGCGAGTACTGCATTTACCTATGCCACCATCTTAGGTGGAAGCATTCTGATTCTGTTTTATAGATTAACTAGAGGCCCGGTGCACAAAATTCATGCATGGGTAAGGTCCCTAGGCTTGGCCGGCGATCAGGCCCAATTGGGGCCTTCCAGCTGCCGGCCAGGGCCTCCCTTCTCTGGCTGCCAGCTGCCGGTCAGGGCCTTCATTCCATGCTGCCCCTGGTGGTCAGCACATGTTATAGTGAGCGATCAATTCTGTTTTATAGATTAACTAGAGGCCCGGTGCACAAAATTCATGCATGGGTAAGGTCCCTAGGCTTGGCCGGCGATCAGGCCCAATTGGGGCCTTCCAGCTGCCGGCCAGGGCCTCCCTTCTCTGGCTGCCAGCTGCCGGTCAGGGCCTTCATTCCATGCTGCCCCTGGTGGTCAGTACATGTCATAGTGAGCGATCAGTCTCCCAGTCGATCTCCTGTGGGGACAATTTGCATATTAAGCTTTTATGTATACAGATAAACCAAAGCTTTGAAAGAGGTTCAGTAACTTGCTGGAGGTCACATAATTAGTAACTGTCAGAGCTGGGATTTGAACCTAGGTGTCTGCAATAGATAGGTATAGCCTGAAACCCAGGAAACAGTAGTGTTTTTGCAGGGAGAGTGAGGAAGATTTATTTATTTTTAAATCCTCACCTGAGGATAAGTTTTTCATGGATTCTAGAGAGAGAGGAAGTGGGGGAGAGAGACAAATATTAATCCGTTGTCTCTCATATGAGCCCAGACTGGAGATTGAACCTGCAACCTTTTGGTGCACAGAATGACACCCAACCAACTGAGCCACACCAGCCACAGCTCCTTTGACCATTTTATAATTGGATACATTTAATCTAGTTTTCTTAACAATTATACACTCAAACCACTGTAGTATCCTGATTCACAGTCGATGCTCTTCATGAAGTCCATGGCCTGGATTTGAATCCCAGCTTGGCCACTTATTAATGATGATCTTGGCCATTCTCTCTGGATCTCAGTTTTTCCCACCTACACAGTGGGGATAGAAATAGTAGGGTTGGCCCTAACCAGTTTGGCTCAGTGGATAGAGCGTCAGCCTGTGGACTAAAAGGTCCCAGGTTCGATTCCGGTCAAGGGCATGCACCTTGTTGCGGGCACATCCCCAGTAGGGAGTGTGAAGAAGGCAGCTGAATCGATGTTCCTCTCTCATTGATGTTTTCTAACTCTCTATCCCTCTCCCTTCCTCTCTGTAAAAAATCAATAAAATATATTTTTAAAAAAGAAATAGTAGGGTTGTTGTGAGGATTTAAAAAAAGACAGTGTATGTTAAATGCTTACTTAGTAAGGCTCAATAAGGTCTCAGTAATGACATCACTTGCTAAGCATTTTCTGTTTTATAATGTGCACATAGTTGATCTCATTTACTATACTTGGCAGCCTTGCAAAATAGGTATCATCATCTCCATTTTACAAGTGAGAAAACTGAAGCTCACGGAGATGAAGGAATGTGTCCAAGGCTACATAGCAGGTAAGAGGGAGAACAGAGGTTCTTACCAGATCTGGATGACTAGTTAGTCCCTGGAAAGGTGTTAGCCCGAATCTGTGTTTCCTCTTGAGGCTTCTGCTATTCCAATGCAACTGTAATTAAGCAAAAGCTATCAGAAAGGAATCAGAGAAGAACCCAGAAATGAAATCGTCAACAGCAAGGGTCTCCCATCCTCCCTCTTCCAGAACCACTATAGGGTTTCTGTGTAGTTCCCCATAGTGACATTGGGTGTCACCTTTGAGTTGTCTGAAGACAATTTCCCCCAGATACTGACAAAAGGCGTTGTTTTCGGAGTTTCTGGCTCTCTAAGACCCAGTTTGGAGATGTTCATTACCAGCATTTCTGCCCCCAACTCAGCCTGGATAATCTGGTTCTCCTTTATAGGGCCAAGCGCTGTCCTGAAAGAAGAGGGCTCCAGTAGCCAGATAAGCTTTGAGTTTGAAAAGGGCTGCATGGCCACCAACTTCTGTGAAAGGGGGGTGATGCCATAAGGATGAGAGATGGTTTATGCAAAACCCCTACCAACTAGGAGCCTTTTTCTCCCAGAGTTCTCTGCAGTGTCCCTTTTCAGAAAAGTCATCTGCTCACACATCTGTGTCAACACTCGGCTATGAGCCACTTGGGAACAGGGACTCCCTCTCTCCCTCCTTCCTTCTCTCCCTCCCTCCCTCCCTCTCTCCCTTCCTTCTGTTACATATATATTTATTGAGTACATATTATATGCCAGACACTGGGGCAATAACAGAGAACAAAACAGCAAAGTTCTCTTCCTTCATGGAAGTGACATTCTAATTTCTTATTTATCTGTATGTTCTCAACACCTAGCACATAGTAGGCATTTAATAACTGCTTTAATGACTCATTCTATTCTCTTCTTTCCCAGTTTTTTTAAAATGCATATATTAACATATGTATATGATATTTAAATTTTAGATGGAAATAAAATCACCCCTTAATACTATTCTGTGACATTTCCCCCCACCTAATAGTGTATTATGGCCATTTTCCAAGTTAGAACATAAAATTGACTTCTGTGGCTCAGTTAGTTGGAGCATCATCCCATATACCAAAAGGTGGCAGGCTCGATTCCCAGTAAGAGCACATACCTAGGTTGTGGGTTTGATCCCCGGTTGGGGTGCGTACGGGAGGCAACCGATAGATGTTTCTCTCTTACATCGATGTTTCTCTCTCTCTCCCTTCCTTTCTCTCTAAAAATGCTATAGATGGGCATGTTGTCATTCCTATTTTACCCAAGAAGAATAGGAGGCTCTCAGAGAGATTAAGGAACTCACTGAAACTTATATAATGAGCAGGTCAAGAAACCATGCTTTTGAATCCAGGTCTTCAAGCTGGAATTTTGACCCTAGGGCCCTCATTCTGATGTTTTGATGTGTTGTGTGTGTGTTTTGAATCCAGGTCTTCAAGCTGGAATTTTGACCCTAAGGCCCTCATTCTGATGTTTTGATGTGTTGTGTGTATGTGTGTGTGTGTGATATTTTTATTGATTTCAGAGAGGAAGGGAGAGGAAGAGAGATAGAAACATCAAAGATGAAAGAGAATCATTGATGAGCTGCCTCCTGCACGCCCCCTACTGGGGATCGAGCCCACAACCCAGGCCTGTGCCCTTGGCTGGAATCGAACCTGGGACTCTTCAGTATGCAGGCCGACACTCTATCCACTGAGCCAAACTAGCTAGGGCTGTGTGTGTTTTTTTAAGATCCAGTAAATCAGACAGAGAGGCTGCCTAATAAAACCCACCTCTGAGGAACAACCTGAGGAATCCAAGATAAGTAAGATCAGGTAGGAGGTGACATGAATATTGGCCAATGACACTTTTCCAGGTATAGGTCCAGGTGATGGAACCTTCCAATAGGAAGGTCTGTGAGTGGCAATAAGGAGACTTTCTAGCTCAGTGATGGGGAGCCTTGGGGTCTTTGGGATGTTCTCACATCACAGCCTATGCATTTATGCAAAGTCAAGGTCTTTGTCCAAGCAGAGATGCTGGGGCAGGGGTCTACTCTGTCTACACCATCAGACTCAGCCACCAGGGAGCTATAGAATGCTAACATGGTAGAAAAGAATTTGCCCTTCGAAGGGTTGTGCTTGATAACAAGAGAAAGAATTTCATTATTTCCACAGCTGGTGCAAGAACACTCTGACCCTCAGGTGAAAGGTGCCCTCCCATACCTGAAGGGTAGAAGGCATCCTTATCCCCAGAGATAGAGAATTTAGGGCCCAGAAGGCTATATAAACAAACCTTGTAAATTCTTCACTGTTTACTACCCCCAGCCCAGATCCTCCTGTCTTACCAACTCTTCACAAATTGATTGTTTCTTTGTCTAAAAGGTATAAAAAGTTCCTGCTCTTGTCACATCTTGGAGTCACATAACTTTGTGGGGCTCCCATACATATGTACATAATTAAATTTGTATTTCTCCTGTTAATCTGTATTTTATTACAGGGGTATCTCAGCCAAGAACCTAGAAAATTTTTTCCCCTCTCCAACATTTAGCCCCATGAAGTAAAGGTGCATGATGGGGAGATTTCCAAATGCAAGCTTTGACACGTGTCCATGCTCTGTCATCATTTTGCACAGAGCTGCTCCTCCCCCACCAACCCCAGTTAGTGAGTCTGTGACATCACCCTTCATCTGTGGCTCTTAAATAAAAACCTCAGGCTCATCTTCCCTCTCCCACACTCACCATGGCCAAGCACTTATCATTGACTTCTCCAATTTATTCTCTCTCTACATCATTTCAAACTTTCAGTAAATCCTTCAAACACGTCTTATATCTGTTGACTCCCTGCATGTCTATTTACACCACCCTGGTTTCTCTTACTTGAGGGGGGTGGGGTTGTAACCAGACAAACAATGGGTCTGTGCTGCCTGTCACTACTCAAGCCAATTAAGCAGAGACAGGGTTGAATCACATATGAGCATTTATTCCAATACTAGAGGCCCGGTGCACGAATCTGTGCACGGGCAGGGTCTCTCAGGGTGGCCTGCGGGGATCGGGCCCCAGCTCATGCCCCCAGCCTTGCAGTCCTGCAGCCCTGCCTGGCACCCCGCCTTGGCCTGGCACTGCCCCCTCACTGGCTACACCATCCTGCCTGCTGGGGGATCGATTAAGGCCTGGGGGGCCCCCTGCTTGGCTCCCTCAGTGCCTGGGAGCAGTGGTGGCCCCACCCTCCGCCACTGCTGCTGCTGGTCTCTGCGGGGGGCAATCGGCAGGTCAATCAGCCCCTGCCCCCCATCCTGCCGCGGTCCTGCTCTCATCAGGGCCCATTGGGGCTGGCAATGCCTCCAATGCCGCCTGCTGCCAGTGCCGTGTCGCCGATGCCTGCCATGTCCTGCACTGCCCCCTGGTGGTCAGCACACATCATAGCGAGTGGTCGAACTCTCTGTCAGTTGAAAGACCACCCGAGGGGACAATTTGCATATTAGGCTTTTATTATATAGCATTGCTAGAAGTATGGGAGAGCAGCAGGTTAGCCACAAAAATCTGCTGTGCAGCCCACCATAAGCCAATTGCTTATATAGCAAAAGGGCAGTTTACACATATGCAAAAGGACTAGGGGTCTTCAAAGGGCTTAGTGATATGCAAGGGCTGGGGTTACATGGGCAAATAGCCAAAGGGAATGCCACATGGGCAATTAACAGGTAAGCAGGCTGGAGGTTTGCAAAGGCCTGCAGGTATGCAAAAAGGGCTGGGGATCTTCAAAGGGCTGGTGATTCTGATTTCTGCAGCACCTTTGTTAATCTTTCCATGATAATAGGCAGCTTCAAAGGGGGAGGAAGGGCTGCATCTCCAGGTCAGCTCCAGCCAGGATAGAATGTGCCCTCTTTAATCATAATAAAACAATCATGGTTAACAGAGCGTGATGAATATTTCTTATAATACTAGCTGGTTCCCCAATATTCTATTTCTGCCCCTTTCAGGGTGTCAGCAGTTCCCTCTTAGCTGTCTGCAACCTCCCTTCTTTCCCCCTGTATTATATTCTCACAACGCAGGCAGAACGAGCTTTCATAAACACAAATACCAATCAGATCTTGTAATTATTCTGCTTAAAATCCTTCAGTGGCTGTCTTCCCATTGCATGAATGAAAAATTCAAATTCCTTCCCTAGGTCTCCAACATTCCTGTGAACTGGCCCCTGCCTGTCCACCTCTCTTGGCTGGCCTTTGTTGCAGGCACACTAGCTTTCTTAGCAAACTCTATGCAGCCCCAGGACATTTGCACTTGTAGCTTCCTCTGCCTAATTCAAATTTAGGTAGTTAAAGGAGAGGGGAACAGAGGCACTTATTGGGATGACTTGTTCTGAACCCCTATACTGTATTAGGGTGGGCACTAATCCATTGGCTGGTGTACTTATTGAGAAGAGGGAAATCTGCAGAAACACAGACACAGAGAGAATGCCATGTGAAGAGGAGGCAGAGATTGGTGTGAGATAAGCCAAAGATGGTCAAGGAAGCCCCCAGAAGTTCGGAGACACAAAGAAGGATTTTCCTCTTGAGTCTCCAGATGGAACCAACCCCGAAAACACTTTGACTTCAGACTTCTGGCTTCCAGAACTGTGTGAGAAAATAAATGTCTGTTGGTTTAAGGCACCAAGGTGTGGACATTTGTTACCTAGGAGATCGAGCCCGCAACCTGGGCATGTGTCCTGAGTGGGAATCGAACCATGACCTTCTGGCTTATAAGTTGATGCTCAACCACTGAGCTACGCCAGCTGGGCTTTTAAAAAATATATATGTTTATATTGATTGACTTTTAGAGAGAAAGGAAGGGAAAGTGGGGGAAAGAGAGAAACATCGATGTGAGAGAGAAACATCAATCAGCTGTCTCCTGACATGCACCCTGACCAGGGATTGGGCCTGCAACCTGGGCATATGCCCTGACCAGGAATCAAACTGGCAACCAAACTGGCAACCTTTGGGGGCACAGGACAAAGCTCAACCAACTGAGCCATCCCAGCCAGGGCAAAATACAATTCTTGAAAGCATGAGTTTTGCATTTCATTATGCACACAAGGAAAATACATTAGTGAAAAACATCATGTATACTCACACTTATATTAAAATCATATCATTTGGTGTTCTCTTTGGCAGCACATATACTAAAATTGGGATGATGCAGAGAAGGTTAGCATGGCCCCTGTGCAAGGATGATGTGCAAATTCATGAAGCGTTTTATATTTCTTAAAAAAATCATATAATTTGTACCATAGGAATAATCTTAAATATAGAAATAAATGAATTCATTTTTTTTGGAATTCATTTTAATAATGACTCAGAATTGATGCTCTCCTTTTCTGAAAACCTCTTACTCAAGAAATTTCAAAATAACAAACAAAACACAAACATGTTTAAAATTCATGGTAATACATTTCAGAGTAATTCCAAAAATTTTAAAAAACCCTCATCCAAGTATATGTTTTTCATTGATTCTCTAGAGAGAGGGAGAGAGAAATATTGACTGGTTGCCTCCTACATGCACGCCAATCAGAGATCAAATCTGAAACCTAGGTATGTGCCCTTACCTAAAATTGAACCTACAACCCTTTGGTGCATGGAATGACGCTCCAACTATCTGAGCCACACTGGTCAGGGAACAATTCCAAAATTTAACATGTGCAAATTATTCATATGTTCATAATTTTATTACAGCACATGAGATTTGGGGAATCAAGAGCAGGGCAAAGGGAATATTCATTAGCTGCTTTAAAAAGCCCATAAGTAAAATGAATTTAAATATTGTAACTACTTTCTTATTAACTCAGAGCTATTGCCAAAACACCAGCTATTTAATAAGATTGGAAGTTCTCATTGACTTTGAAAGGCTGAATTGGTGAGAACTTTCCTTTTTTAAAAAGCTTTCTTTCAAAAAGTCAGGCTTTCTGTAGAGTTGAAACGAACTGTGATGTGGTCAGCTGCTTTTCTGAAGTTGCTTCAGTTTGATTGGAAAGTTTTAAAAATAGTGCCAGCAAGGAAGGGAGTAAATGATTGAAAATGGAAATATGAACATGCCTTGATAGTATAACTAGCCCCAGGGAGCTCCCAGCGAAATGAGTGTGCTGTTATTTATTAAAATTAGAAATTCTCCTAAAAGTTAGTAGGAGAAACAGAGAGGCTTTTGGTCAAAGTGCTATAGCCCGGGGGATAAAATTGATGAATCAGGCAGCTACCTCCCCAAGCAGCACACTCTGCCTGTGATGTATCTATTTCTGGACACAAACCAGCAGTAGTTATAGGTCCTTCGGATCTTAGAGTCACTCAGAGGAGGCAAAGACTGTTTGACAGGAAGACTCTGGGAAGATGTTACTAATCTGGGGAATGTTCCAAACCATGAGAATCAAATAATGACCTGGCTATGCCCTGGAGGAGAGGGAACTCTCTCCACTGTTTTAGTTTGTGAGAAAGTAAAATCTTCTGAAGTGTTCTCTACACAAGGATACCTTCCTCTGTCTCCAAAATCAATAAACATTTTTATAACTATGAATCTATTTTTTTAAAAAACTAATTTAAGAAAAAAAGTTTAAGAAAATACCACATTTGCCTGGCTGGTGTGGCTCAGTGGTTGAGCATCGACCTATGAACCAGAAAGTCGTGGTTTGGTTCCTGGTCAGGGCACATGCCTGAGTGGGCTCCATCCCCTGTGTGGGGTGTGCAAGAGGCAGCTGATCAATGATTCTTTCTCATCATTGATGCTTCTATCTCTCTTTCCCTCTCCCTTCTTATCTGAAATAAATAAAAATATATTTTAAGAAAGAAAAGACAGTACCACATTTACCTGTGCTGCCATCTTGACTGGAAGCTCTATGCATTTTCAAGCACATATCCTATCTAATAATAGACAAACATGGTAATTGACCATACCTTCGCTACGCCTCCCATAGGCTAATCAGCATGATATGCAAATTAACCACCAACAAAGATGGCGGTTAATTTGCATACTGCAGGTGGGGCAGGCAGCACGCGATACTGCCTGAAGGACCCAGGCCCCGGACCCTGGACTCGGCGAGGCGGGGCCGGCAGCGTGTGATGCTGCCTGGGGGATCCGGGCCTTGGATCCGTGACCTGGGAGGGAGCAAAGCGGTGGAGAAGGGAGAGAGCCCAGGTGGCAGAGAAGGGAGGGAGCCTAGGGCTAAGGGGCAAAGAGAGGGAGCGAGGCAGCGGAGAAGGGAGCGAAGCCTGCCTCAGTGGACTTCGCTCCCTTCTCTGCTTCGCTCCGGTCTCAGGAAGCCCTATTCTTGCAGGAATAGGCCCGAGGAAGCCCTATTCTTGCAGGAATCTTCCTGCAATGGGCTTCTAGTCCTATGTAATAAAAGCCTAATATGCTAAGTGTCCGGTCAACCGGTCGGCCATCCAACCAATCAAACTGTAATATGCTAATGATATGCTAAGGCTGCTCAACCGCTCACTATGACATGCACTGACCACCAGGGGGCAGACGCTCCAACCAGTAGGTTAGCTTGCTGCTGGGGTCCTGCTGATTGGGACTGAGCGAGAGGGGCTGGACATGCCCTGGAGCCCTCCCGCAGTCCCTCCCTGGCTGGCCAACCTCCCGTGTCTCTCACCAGCCCTGATTGTGCACCAATGGGGTCCCTTGGCCTGGCTTGCGCTCTCTCGCAATCCGGGACTGCTCAGGGGATGTTGGAGAGCCGGTTTTGGCCCGATCCCACAGGGGGAGCAATGCTCAGCCAGAAGCCGGGCACATGGCTGAGTGCAGCACGAGTGCAGCAGCGGTGGCGGGCTTAAGCCGTCAGTCGGACATCCCCAGAGGGCTCCTGGACTGTGAGAGGGCGCAGACTGGGCTGAGGGACTCCTCCCCGAGTGCATGAATTTCATGCACCGGGCCTCTAGTGTACATATAAAACTATATAGGGTTAGTACCTCTTTGAAAATTTTAAGTTATACATGCTCCTAGTTTAAGGATCAAATTGTTATGCAAGACTTTTATGAAGAACAGCATCAATTGAGTCCTGAGCGATAGGTCCTGAGCTACAACAATGTCTGCAATATCACTGACTGAATAGTCTTTCCCTCTGAGTGGATCACTCCCACCACACAGCCCCATTGCTGGTGTTCTAAGTATTATCTCTTTAACCTCCACAAAAACTCATGTTATAGGTGATATCATTATTGTTTCTCTTTTACAGAATAGGTCATCTGACAAAGTCATGTGACTACTAACAGGTGCTTTGCCAGGATCCCAGATCAGGCAGGCTGATCCCGTGATGTGATGACTCCAGGCAGGAACACTCCCTTTGGTTTGAAGTTGCTCTTGCATTGAAAGGAGAGCACAGGTTAGGAAAAGAAATGTATTAGAAGCTGAAGCAAAAGAAGAAACATGACATGCACCTCTGCCTTCTGTGTCCCAGAGAGAGGGACAGTCACCTTGAGTCAGGGCAGGAATTCATGCCGCACATTTGGTGGGAGGCCTCAGTTCTGGGGTGTTTTGTGACCCAGAGGAAACTTTGTGGGAGATGAGTGTGATGAAATCACAATGCAGACCCCATCACAGACATAGCCACAAACTGCTTGAGGCTTCAGAGTCCTTCTCAAGGTTAATTTCCTCACTGCAATTTCTTCTTAAATCTCCACCACAAAGAAAGCAAGAGTATCTGAGGAAAATACTACTGCTTTCAGATGTCCGAATGACTTCACAAAAGACATTGAGTCTGCTTAGGGCTGCTGGAATAAAATACGATAGTTTAGGGGCCTAAACAACAGAAATTTATTTTCTCACAGTCCTGAAGGCTGGAAGCCCAAGACCAAGGCCACACAGGCTGGGTTCCTTCTGAGCCTCTCCTGGGCTTGCAGGTGGCCGCCTTCTCACTGTATCCTCCTCAGGGGGCCTCACCTTGTGTGTGTGCATCCCTGGAGTCTCTGTTACTTATATGGCATCATTCACATTGGATTAGGGCCCCACCCTAATAACCTCATTTTACCTTAATCACTCCTTTAAGGACCCATCTACACATAGTCACATTCTGAGGATGGTGTGTGTGTGTGTGTGTGTTACAACGTGCTACAACTTGAACATATGAATTTGAGGGACACCGTTCAGCCCATAACACTCATTATTTACATCATTTCACATCCTCCTTTGCTTCACTCCCATCTTTTCTCACCCTTGCTGCCCTGTTTGCATGTTCCAAATAAAATATTAACACATTCATTCTTGCCTCAGGGAATTTAGGCTAACGTAGTATAAGAGGGGAAAAAACCAAATCCCACAGTTTAGCCTCAGATCTATATTCCATGTCACAGTGGAGTTAAGTGAAATAGTTTCCATCCTAAATTGGGTCATAACATTTCCTTGTTTAAAATGCACTGATGGGTGGCTCTCTCTATGGAGCACGCCCCCAGCCTTTCTCCGCCCCCACCCCCAGGTGAGTTTTTCTCATTTCTCTCTTTGCTAAGCTCCAAGGGCCCTTCTTTTGCCTCTGTAACTTCTTTCCTAAGCTCATTTCTTCTATAGCTCACTTCTACTTCTCTGACTTTCTAAATACACTTTCTCTTATTTAAAAAAAAAATGCAGCAATGGCTTCCCAAGGCACTTGATCTTAAACCCTCCCTACAGGGCCCTACCTGGCCTGTGTGGTGCTCACCTCTCCATTCTTAACTCCAACATGCTCCAGTCACACAGGTCCTCCAGCCTACTTGTTCCCTTTGCCAGGTGGCTTACACAGCTGCCTTCTCCGGATCTGGTGGGTCGCAGACTAAATATCTTGTATCTTGTACCTTTTGTATCCATTTCCTAAGGGCTCCCATAACCAAATACCACAAGCCTGGTGGCTTAAAACAAGCTTCCCAATGCACTTGATCTTAAACCCTCCCTACAGGGCCCTACTTGGCCTGTGCGGTGCTCACCTTTCCATTCTTAACTCCAACATGCTCCAGTCACACAGGTCCTCCAGCCTACTTGTTCCCTTTGCCAGGTGGCTTACACAGCTGCCTTCTCGGGATCTGGGGGGTCGCAGACTAAATATCACCTTTTGTATCTGTTTCCTAGGGCTCCCATAACCAAATACCACAAGCCTGGTGGCTTAAAACAAGATAAATTACTTCTCTCCTAGTTCTGGAGGCCAGAAGTCTGAAATCAAGGTGTGGGCAGGGCCTGCTCCCTCTGAAGGCTCTAGGGAACGATCCTTCCTGCCGCTTCTAGCTACTGGCGGTTGTCAGCAGTCCTTGACCTTCCTTGGTTGTAGACACATCACTCCAGTTTCTGCCTCTGTCTTCACATGGCCTTCTCCCTTGTGTCTGTGTATATGCAAATTTCCTTTTTGTTGTTGTTAATCCTCACCAGAGGATATTTTTCCATTGATTGATTGATTGATTGATTTTTAGAGAGAGTGGAAGGGAGAAGGAGAGACGGTGAGAGAAACATTGATGTGAGAGAGACATAGCAATTGGTTGCCTCCCACATAATCCCTGACCAGGGCCGGGGATTAAATTAAGCCTGCAACCAGAATCTGGTCCAGGATTAAGCCTGGACCGGAATCGAACCCAGGATTCTTCAGTCCCCAGGCTGATGCTCTATCCACTGATCCAAACCAGCTAGGGCAAAGTTCCCTCTTCTTATAAGGACACCAGCTAATTGATAGTGCCCACCCTAATGCAGTATGACCTCATCTTAACTTGATGACATCTGCAAAGACCCTATTTCCAAACAGGCTGCATTCACAGGTCCCAGAGGTTAGGACTTCCACATATTTTTTGGGGGGGACACAGTTCAACCTGCAACACCTCCTTAACACAACTCCTCTGAACAGAAGTCCTGAAGCACCTTGTTCCTTCCACCCTACTGAAAGGTGTGCAGCCATGAAAATGAGCTTCTTAGATCTCCCGCTGTGGCAAGTGGGATTGATGGCCCTGCTGCCAGTGGGTCCTCACGGGGCTCCAGGTCTATCCTGAGTTAGTCTGAATATGACGTAGCCTTTCCTACTGGCAGATTCTCAGTCAGCACCACTGACTGGAGGCTTATGGAATGCCCAATCTGTGGGCACGGAATCCCACATGACAGCATTTGACCAGGGGACCTGCTTGGCAGTGAGGGAGGCCCAAGAGTGGGCCCAGGACCACTGGTCATGTTCTATTCTGATTCATAGGTCGGCACTCAACCATTGAGCCATGCTGCCAGGCGCTCATGTTATATTCTGTACCATCTGGAGCAGCTGTCCCATAGAGCGTTGCATGGCTGAGCCAGCTGACATGCTGTGCTCTGAACGCCGGGCCGTCATCCTCCAGGATGCAGCACGTGCATTAAACCAGAGGCTGCTCTGTGGTCCAACAGGAGGAGTGTGCACAGGCCCAGGAACTGAGGGAGAGAAGCAGGAATGATCCACTTAGCATCACTCGCAATGAGCCACTGGAGATGCAGCAAGGGTCCCGTTGAGGTCCAAGCTGTTCCAGGACTCTTGGGCCACCTGTCCCCAGGCTAGCAGGAGGAAAGGGACAGCACCAAACTAGTAGGGGTTATTGGTGCTGATCAGCAGGCAGAGGCAGGGCTGCTTTTGTGCTGCAGGGCCAGGGAGGAGTACCTGTGAAGCCCAGGTGATCGACTTGGGGGCCTCCTGGCACTCCTTGTCCCACTGAAACTGTGAGTGACCTGTGCAGTGACAGCTTCTTGGAGGGCCCCCAACTAACAATGGATTTCTCCCCCCCCGCCCCCCACTCACTCACTCACCTTTTTTCAGTCTGTGTCTGAGCGCCATGCTTTTTCTGTAACAGCACTTTCATAATTGTCTGTACTTTATTTATTCATTATTTTTTCTGTTTCCACCACCACACTGTAAACTCCATTAGGGCAGGAGCTACATCTGAAATAAGCTCACTGTGGTACCTCGGTGCCTGGCATGGTGCCTCGTATGTAGCGAGCACGAGATCAACACTTACGAAAGGGGCGCGTTGGTCATCTAATGCTGCCGACACAGCGGTCAGCGTGCTCTCGGTCTTGCGATGGTTGGTGTTTAGAGTGGAGACAACAAGTGTCACAGGGAGAAATCAGTGAATTGAAAAACAAGGAAGCAAACTTCCCTGACACAGTGAGCCAACACCCTGAGATCGGAAGGAAGCCACTTGGAAACAGTCTAAAGAGCTGACAGAATGTGGCACTTGTGTTAGGGCTGAGAGGAAGCAGTTCAGAGGAGCTGCTCTTCAAAGGCAATCTTCATGGGAAACGAGCAGAGGATCTGAGACGTGGCCCCAAATCAAATCAGCTTTTTCATGTCCACAAGCCATCGAAGCTTCTGTGGGATGTGCAGAGATCTGAGTACCGGGGAGGGAAGGAGGGGCCCACGTGTTTGCATTGGAATCTGCCAGTGCAGGGGCTTCTGAGCTTTTCTGAGCTCTGCGCTTTATTAGATCCTGGCTCTGAGCTGTTTCATCTCCTCCAGCTCCCCCTAGCACAAGGCCTGACCCCCTTCCCCCGTTTCAAGTTGAAGAAGAAACTAGACCATCTGCAGTTTATGGGTACACCAGAGGGCCAATGTTTCTGGCTTAGTGTTTGCTGTTCCTTTGTGCTCTTGTTAGTTCTGTGTTCTTTTGAGGTTTCTTTCATTTTGAACTGCAGTACACGAGAAAGGACTTGTTTGCTAATATTTAGTTCTCATAAAGGAGTTTTTAGTGGCAGTGAAGAGGCAGTGTTGCTCAGTGGTTAGTACCATGGCTTTGGACTCTATCAGTCAGGATAGACCAGGTAATGTTGCAGTAACAAGCAACAACCAAATCTCATTCACACAATGTGTCTATCTTAGCTCAGTCTGTTATACAAAATATAGGCTAGGTAGCTAAACCACAGAAATGTATTTCTCACAGTTCTGGAGGCTGGAAGTCCAAGACCAAGGTGCCAGCAGATTTAGTGTCTGGTGAAGGCCCTCTTCTTGGCCTGCACCTAGTGCCTCTTCCCTGTGTCCTCCCAAACTCTCTGACATCTCTTCTTGTATGGGCACGAATCCCATCATGGGGCCCCACCCTCCTGACCTCATCTAAACCTAATCACCTCCCAAAGGCCCATCTCCAAATATCATCACATTGAGGGGTAGGTGCCTGAACACATGAATTTTGGGGGGAAAAACAAATGTTAAGCCCATAACAGTGTCCCTCCTGGGCCAGCCAGGTCCATGCTTCATCCTCCTCCCATTGACACTGAGGCCCACAGAACAGGTTCTGAAAGCTTCTGCCTTCACTGCTTCATCCTCCTCCCATTGACACTGAGGCCCACAGACCTGTTATCATCTGGGGCATTGCCATTCACCATGTCAGAAAGAAAGAGAATGTGGTGAATTAAGCACAGGTTCTGAAAGCTTCTGCCTTCATGTGAGACATGTCCCTCTGCTCCCATTTCCTTGATCAAAAAGCAGGTTACACATCCACACGTAACTTCCAAGAGGGGCATGGAAGGAAGGTCCAACCCTGCCTTGAGCTCAGGAGAGAACTGTATTATTGGGAACAGCTCTGATGATCACCAGAGTCACACACTCCCGATATTGCTGTGAAGGTATTTTCTAGATGCGACTACTATTTAAATCAGCAGACCCTGAATACAGCAGATTACCCCCCAGAATGTGGGTGGGCCTCATCCAATCAATTGAAGCCTCAAGAGCAAAGACTGAGGCTTCTCAAAGAAGAAGGAATTTGGCCTCAAGACTGTAACATAGAAACCCTACTTGAGTTTCCAGATGGCCTGGCTTGCTCTGTGGATTTTGGACTCAAGATTGCAATATTAACTCTTTCCAGAATTTTCAGCCTGCTGGCTTGCCCTATGATTTCAGAATTGCCAGCCCTCACAATTGCATGCGCCAGTTCCTTAAAATATGCCTGTCTGTCTGTCTGTATCCATCTATCTGATCTCCGATGGGCTCAGCTCCCCTGGAGAACCTTGACTGACATAGTTATACCCCAATTATAGCACTACCCCCACGCTATGCCAACACCCAGCCCAGAGCAAAGCCCGTTTCCTTGAACCTTCTCCCAAATCACCTAACGCAAGTCCAAATCCTATAATAAGAACTTTCTAACCTTCTCCAACGGAGTCACTAGGATGGTTTCCTGACTTGTGAGGCCCAGGGCAAAATGAAAATGCAGGGCCCTTGTGAAAAAATTACTAAGAGTTTCAAGATGACAACAGCGGAACACTCAATTGAGTATAAGGCCTGCGGCCTGTTCCATTGAACATGGCCTGGCGCTCACAGCTCACATGCCCACACAGGCAGACCTGGAGCACCTCGCGGTTCCCCATGGTTGTGCACCAGGTTGGTGTTCAACTACAGGTGTGTTCCCTGTGGTTTTTGGCTGGAGGGTATTTATGAGAATTTCCTTCTAATCTTTTATATACAGGGTGTCTCCCCAAAAATGTATACATACTTTAACAGCTAATGGCTCAATTTTGAAATTGAAATGTATTTTAATAAACTCTTCCCTGATAGTTATTCAAAGTGTGTGTATACATTTTTTGGGACATCCTATATACATATCTTTTACTTACATGAGAGAGAGAGAGTGTGTGATATCTATGTCTATATTTAGCTATATAAATGTATGTGTGTATATATGTATATATATACATATCTATGTCTATATCTAGCTATATATATGTATGTGTATATATATATACACATATTTTTTATCCTATACTTGTCTCATAAAATTAAAAATTCTTCAAAAAGAACATTGATCAGCTCTGGCCGGTTTGGCTCAGAGGATAGAGCGTTGGCCTGAGGATTGAAGGGTCCGGGGTTCGATTCTGGTCAAGGGTACATATACCCAGGTTGTGGGCTCAGTCCCTAGTGAGGTACGTGCAGGAGGCAGCCGATCGATGATTCTCTCTCACCATTGATGTTTCTATCTCTCTGTCCCTTTCCCTTCCTCTCCGAAATCAATAAAAATGCATTAAAAAAAGAACATGGATCAGCTGCATAATATTCACTATTACATGGGCCTGTATCCATATAGGCCCATATAATAGTGAATATTATGGATGGACCATATTCCTTGTTAAAATATACTATCTATACCAGGGGTGGGCAAACAGCATGGATGGAGTGTTTGTGTGAACTAATATAAATTCAAAGTAAACATCATTACATAAAAGGGTATGGTCTTTTTTTTTTTTAGTTTTATTCATTTCAAACGGGACGGATCCGGCCCGCGGGCCGTAGTTTGCCCACGGCTGATCTATACCCAATTGCTTTTATTATTATTATTTATTTTTTTTAGTTTTTGAACTTTAAAGATCAGATTTATTTGGAGAAAAAAAAAACAACCCACAACCCAAAGGATGGGATTCACATCTCAAGACATCTCCCAGGTAGTTAGTCTACAGATTACAAATCATTTTTATAGAAGATATTTTTGTACAAATTTTACATGTATTGAGTAGGACATCAATCCCTGTTTCTGTTTTAATGGGGGGCCCGATTGCTTTTAACTACCTGAAGTAGTTAAAAAGAAATTACCCAAAAATATGTGAGAAAGGAGCTTTACATAATACACATGAGAGCATCTAGAGAGAAAAAGCATGCTTATGATATTTAAAAAACACACATATTGGAGTATTATAGAAAGCACTAAATAATAATTACCAAAATAATGTATCATAATAAATACCATCTATAACCACCAAAGTAAATGACATTGAAGCATCTAGCTATAGATGCAGTATTGCAATGATATTTGAATTTCTGGATATTTCTTGACTTTGAGAAAATGTAAGGGTTGTGGTCTGACTTGTAGGTTTTCTATAGGCCTCTGTGCCTGCTCTGTGCAACAAATCAGTCATCCTATAAAAAGGGAATTCTGGCATTTGCCTGCAACTCCATTCCTTAGTCCTAAGCCCTTGCCTTAATTCATTTCTCAAACTCAAATGCAGCCTGCCCTCCAGCCTTGCACTGCCTCCTTTCCTCATGTTCCCTCGCAATTCTAACATTTAATGCATAGTGCTGTTTTCCTGGCTTTGGTTTTGGGATGACCCTATTTATGTAGGGTCTCCCTCGGCTTATACTGCCTTAGCCAGCCATGCACAAACAACCTTCCCAGAAACTGACTGGCTCTGAGCTTCTAGTTAATAATAACAAAATCACTAAAGTGGTTGTTGTTTTTTAAAGATATTTTAATTGATTTCAGAGAAGAAGGACGAAAGGAAGAGAGAGAGAAAGATAGAAACATCAATGATGAGAGAGGATCATTGATTCCTGCAAGCCTCCCCCTGGGGATGGAGCCCACCACCCCAGCATGTGCCCTTACCCCCTGGTTCATGGGTTGATGCTCAACCACTGAGCCACGCCAGCCAGGCACTAAAGTTTGCTGAGCACTTACTCTGGGCTAGGAGCTTTGATCATAAATTATTTGCTTATAAGCTTATGTGCTCTATAAATTAATCCTTTCAACAATCCCAGGAAGTTGGTACTATTATCAAGGACATTATTACAGATAAGGAAACTGAGGCTTAGGAAGGTTAAGCCACCTGCCCAAGGCTGCACAGGATCCATTGTGGTGCAGCTGGACTTCAGGTTTTTTCTGAATCTAAAACTTGTGTCACTCTGTGGGCAGGATGTGGACAGTTCTGTGTGAATATTTAAACTGCAAGTTCAAAACAACAACATTAAAGATGTGTATTGGTCAGGATTGGGCAGGGGAGCTGCATCACTATGAGTATTACAGCATAAGAGATAAATTAGATGCAGTGGTTCTCAACCTTCTGGCCCTTTAAATACAGTTCCTCATGTTGTGACCCAACCATAAAATTATTTTCGTTGCTACTTCATAACTGTAATGTTGCTACTGTTATGAATCGTAATGTAAATATCTGATATGCAGGATGGTCTTAGGCGACCCCTGTGAAAGGGTCATTCGACCGCCAAAGGGGTCGCGACCCACAGGTTGAGAACTGCTGCATTAGAGGAATCAGACCTTCCACAATTGTGGGAGGAGCTGGGGAGGTGAGGACTAGAGGAGTCACCTACCAGTTGATCTGAGAGATCAGGAACATTCAGTTGCTAACATGTGGTAGTGAGGGGAACTTTTAGGATGGCCCAGGTTTCCTCGGTGTAGCTCCTACCTCTGTGAATCAGGAACCAAGCATGTGGTGGTGGGACTGAGGCCACCATTGGTCAGCAGGGCCAGCAGTTGGGAAGAAGAGCTGGAAGTGGAGCAAAGGAGGTTGAGCATATACTTGAACCTATTAGATTATCTTCGTGACCATGCATCACTGCATGCAATGATGTCCTTCAGAGAACAGTGGCTGCTGTTTCCCACCTGTTTTCCAAGTCTCACATATGTTTCTCTTTGGCCAACTCTTTCCTGAAACCATACAGGGATGGAGATTTGGGGAGACACAATTCCCAGAGTAACTAAGTTAACATAACACAATGTAGTATAGAGGTTATTCAAGGAAATTGAAAGAAGGCAAGGCTTGGATGTGTAGTCAAGGGCCTTGTGATGGTTAATTTTATGTGTCTACATGGCTGGGCCATGGGCTGTCCAGTTAGTTGGCCAAACATCATTGTGGGTGTGTTTTGGATGAGATTAACATTTGAATGGCTAGACTGAATAAAGCAGATTGCCCTCCCCAAGGTGGGTGGGCCTCATCAAATAAGTTGAAGACCTGAATGGAATAAGAAGGTTGACCTTCCCTTGAGTAAGAAGGAACCCTCTCGCCTGACTATTGAGTTGGGACACTGGTCTTTTCCTGCCTTTGGACTCAAACTAAAACACTGGCTCTTCTTGGATCTCGAGCCTGCTGGCTCTTCCACAAAATGCCGACTTCTGCGCATGGGTCAGGAAGTTTCAATCGCACTGTACGTGCGCGCCTGCACGTGGTATTTTGTGGAAGAGTCACACTCAAGGGGCCAAAGAGCCGCATGTGGCTTGCGAGCTGCAGTTTGCCGACCACGGGACTAGAACATACACCGTTGCCTATCCTGGTTCTCAGGCCTTTAAACTGAGACTGCAACTACACCATTGACTCTCTCCAGCTTGCCTACCTTAGATCTGAGGACTTCACAAGCTTTCAAAGTTGTGTGAACCTATTTCTTGTAATAAATCTCATTCTCTCTATATATACATCCTGTTTCCCTGGAGAACCCTAACACAGGCCTAGATTTCCCTTTCTGAGTAAAAAAAAAATCTACTTGGAAGTTCTTGGAAGAAATTGTGTACTTTTGGTTTGCATTTAATTGCTAAAGGTCAAAGCGTTCTGCTGTGGAAACTTGCTTGTAATTGAGTAATTTTGGAAAAAGAATCTTTTAGTTGGATGGAATTTTCCTTGCAGAACGTGCTAATGGCTTTGGACATTTGAAGCAGCATCTCTTTGCTTCTTTGGAGCTGTGAGTGAGTGCAGAAGCCTGAAGATGCCTTGGGAGGCTTTCCTCTCTGTTCTCTGGAGAGGGAGGTCACGCCCAGCACCCTTTTGGTGATGTTATTACATGAACAAACGCTTTCATGAAACATTTAAACATCCTTTTTTTAAAACACCAGGCGACCTCTGTTTTACTGTGGTCCTGCTAAGTCCCAAAATTACAGTCTTCGAGAACTGGAGGGAATCATGGAAATAATGTAGTCAAAATTTTTCCAAATTGTGTTCCATGGAACATATATTCCTAAATGTTCGTAGGTGGACCTTGAAAAAAGGGATTCTATGATCAAGTCGGTTTGAGAAGGGCAGCACACACTCTCCCTTTTGGAGAATCCAAACGCACGTTAATAAAGTTTGAGCCCAGCCAGCATGGCTCAGTGGTTGAGTGTCAACTGTGAACCAGGAGGTCACGGTTCAATTCCCGGCCAGGGCTCATGCCCCGGTTTCAGGCTGGATCCCCAGTGGGGGGCGTGCAGGAGGCAGCCAGTCAATGATTCTCTCTCATCATTGATATTACTATCTCGCTCTCCCTCTTCCTTCCTCTCTGAAATCAATAAAAATATATTAAAAAATAAATTAAAGAATAAAGTTTGAGACACCTCTTAGTCTTTGAGGTGGAGACATCAAGTAGGCAGTGGGAAGGTGGGTCTGGATTTCAGGGACAAGGTTGAAGTTGGATACATAGGTTTGCAATTTAACATGTTTAAAACCATGAGAGCAGATGATATTTCTCAGGAGAGAGTGTAGAAGAAATAAGAGTATGTGAGGTCTGGAGGTGCCATAGCTCACAGGTGACCGTGAAGGGAGGACCTGAGGATGGAGCCAAGACTCGGAAGATGGCACTGCTGAGCCAAGTGACCAAGAGAAACCAGGATACTGTTGGCCATAAGTAAAGCCACTAAAGCTGACTTTACCATTGTACTTTTCAGCTACAATGCCAGTAAATTCTTTTTTAAGTTTTTATGTCATATCTCATGGAAAGAGTTCCGACTACTAGGACATTTCCCAACCTCTTTTGCACACGTATCTCTGTCTCCTCCTAGTCTCTGTTTCCCCATCCGCTTACCTGTCCTGGAGGAGAATCAGCTGAACCTAAGATGTCACCCCCACCTCGAGGTGCAAAGGGAAAGAAAGGACTTGCCCCAGCCAGTGTCGGTTGTCAACATTTCAGGCATGAGTGCAGGAATCAGTTAAGAATTGGTTAATATGGTTAAGGATTTTATTTTTACTTTTGGGTTGTTGGCAACCAACCAAAACCGACTCTGGCTAATTTAAGCCAAAGAGGGACTCCATTGGATGATTCACTAGGCTGCCCCACAAAATCAGAGACAGAGCTGAGCAAGCTGCACAACAGACTGGAGAAGGGAGGAGCCAGAGTCGCCCGGGGGAGCCTCCCTGGGCTCTCACCAAATCCCTCTCTGGGCCATTTCCAAATGGTGCGACTACCAGGCCAGCGCTCTCGGTGTTCAACCTTGAGATGACCAGGACAGAGAATAGACTTGAGGGGCGACAGGGTAAGGCGAGGAGGGAGAGAAGGCAAAGGCCTTTGGCCCTGGTTCCTGCGAGTGCACTCTGCATATCTGAGAGGCTTGGGGACTGGCCAGGAAGGGTCTGCTGTAACCTCTGAGGAAGGAGCCACCCCTAGGCCTCTCCAGGTTGCCTGCGGCCTAGAGGTGATGAAGAATAACCTCTGTGTCCAGCCGCCGTGGCTCAGTGGTCGAGCATCGACCTACGAACCAGGTCATGGTTTGATTCCCAGTCAGGACCTATGCCCGGGTTGCGGGCTTGATCCCTAGTGTGGAGTGTGCAGGAGGCAGCCGGTCAATGACTTCCTCTCATCATTGATGTTTCTCTCTCTCTCTTCCCTCTCCCTTCTTCTATGAAATCAATACAAAAGAAAATTAAAAATAAATAAAAAGAATAACCTCTGTGGGCTTCAGGGCTCTTAAGGCCCAGTGAGTGCACCTGGGGAAAGGCTTCCTTCAGTGCTTTTGGTTTTCAGGCCTCACGCTGTCCCAGATTCTGCCCAGGTTGGTCTCTCTGACATCTTTACTCTATATTTTTTTTCCTTAGTGTGTGCTTTCAGCCTTAGGAAACCTCCCTTTCACTCTACTTTCTCTTCTCCTCAGAGTTCCCACCCGCTATAGCCTGAGTGTTCGTCCCCACCCCCCAACTCATATGTTGAAAATGAATCCCCCATGTGATGGTAATAGGAGGTGGGGGCCTTTGGTAGGTGTTAGGTCAGGAGGGTGGAGCCGTTATGAGTGGGATTAATGATCTTATAGAAGAGGTTCCAGAGAGATCGCTCGCCCCTTCTGTCGTGTGGGGTTATAGTGAAAAGATGGCTGTGAAGTGGGCTCCCACCAGACCCCAGATCTGCTGGTACCTTGACCTTGGACTTCCAGGCTCCCGAACTATGAGAGACAAATTTCTGTTATTTCTAAGCCACCCAGTCTGTGGTATTTTTTATAGCAGTCAGAACAGACTAAGACACCACCTTTAAAAAAATGATTCTTATTTTAAAAATAATCTTTATTATTAAAAAATAATTATTCAGTCCTGGCCAGGTAGCTCAGTTGGTTAGAGTGTAGTCCTGATATGCCAAGGTTTCAGGTTCTATGAATGCATAAATAAGTGGAACAACAAATTGGTGTTTCTCTAAAAAATCAATTTAAAATTTTTTAAAAAAGTATTCAAATAGTACCAAAGATTTTTCAATGCAATCTTTTCCCTGTGCTACTTCTTATCTCTTGCCAGAAGCAATTACTATCAGTGTGCTGTGTATCTTTCCAGATGTAAATAGCCTATGTTTATGTCTCTATATACAAACCCAGGCTATTTTATTTGTAAACACAGAAGAGCAGATTATACACACTGTTGAGTACCTTTCATTTTCTGCTCAGCGATGTGTTGCTCATATCAAAACACATCTGTCTCACCCTGGCCGGTGGGCTCAGTGGTTAGAGTGTTGACCTGTGGACTGAAGAGTCCTGGGTTCAATTTAGGTCAAGGGCATCTACCTGGGCTGCAGGTTCATTCCCGGTTGGGGTGGGTAAGGGAGGCAACCAATTGATGTCTCTCTCACATTGATGTTTCTCTCTCTCTCTCTCTCTCTCTCTGTCTCTCTCTTCACATTCCTTCCTCCCTTCCACTCTCTAAAAAATCAATAGGAAAAATATCCTCAGGTGAAGATTAATAAAAACAAACAAACAAAAAAACCACTCCTGTCTTATTCTTTTTTATGGCTGTGTAGTATTCCACTCCGAGGCCCCCACTGATGGGCAGGTTTTTGCAAATACAAATGATACTGCAGTGAACACCTTTGTAAAGGGTGTCCCAAAATTCATGCAAGAAGTAATTTTGATAGAAAACACAGGTTTATAATTAAAAATTGTAAATTTTTTATTGATTCATAAAGTATACAGTATAGGGTTATGTATGGAATAGCACATCGGGTAAATGGCCTCCACAGCTTTGCTGGCACATACACAAAGCCATGGTCTTCATTGGTCTTCATTGTCCCTGCTCCTGGGCCATCATTGGTACTTGGTAATGCTTATAAAATTGAAGGGATTGAAATAAAAGGGCAACAGATATTAGAATCTGATTCAATAAACCAAGTAAAATTAGGCTTTTATTTTTTTTTTTTGTTGTTGTTGTTAATGCTCACGCAAAATTCAAATCTTGCGTGAATTTTGGGACACCCTTTACATGTGACTTCAGGCACCTAAGTAAGCACATCTATCAGAAACAGCAGTGCTTTTTTTTTTTTTATTGTTTAAAGTATTACATATGTTTCCTTTTTCCTTGATTGACTCACCCCCCACAACAGTGCTTTCTTTTCCAAGAGTTATCAAAGCTTTGTTCTTCCAGTTTCCACCAGACTTCCCAGGCATTGCCCACATTGACTGCCTCCTCTTGTTTGTTTGTTTTTTTGTTAATCCTCACCCGAAGATATTTTTCCATTGATTTTTAGGGAGAGTGGAAGAGAGAGCGAAAGACAGAGAGAAACATCAATGTGAGAGAAACACATCAATTGGTTGCCTCCTGAATGAGCCCTGACCAGGGCCTGGGCTGAGGAGGAACCTGCAACCTAAATACGTGCCCTTGACCAGAATCGAACCCGGGACCCTTTGGTCTGAAGGCTGACGCTCTATCCACTGAGCCAACTCGGCTAGGGTGACTGCCTCCTCTTTCTCTCTACTCTCTAAATATCTACAATATGGTGTCTATCTGCTGACACACTCAGAGGCTACCAATGACCTTAGCGTTTCACCTCTGACTTTTCCATAGACTTTGACCCTCACTACTCATCCTGTCCTGAAACTCCCTTTTTGCCTGGCTGTTTTGGTGAGATAATCTTTGTCCTCCTCTTTCTCTAATCATGCTTCTCCTGTGTCCTTTACCTGCCTTTCAAAAGTCCCATTTGACTGGAGCTTGAGGGAGTGGAACCCGCTGGGCCAGCCCTTTCAGCTCCTGGCTATCCCACACAGGCTTCCGCTTGGACCCCAGAGGAGTGTAAGGTTTTGATCAATGTCCAAGTCCAAACTCTCCTCAAGGCTCAAGTCCTTCATTAAAAAAAAAAAAAAGGTGCTAGTCCGGCCAGTGTGGCTCAATGATTGAGCATCGATCCATGAACTAGGAGGCCTTGGTTAGATTCCCAGTCAGGGCACATGCCCGATCCCCAGTAGTGGGCATGCAGGAGGTAGCCGATCGATGATGTTTCTCTCTTATCGATGTTTCTCTCTATCCCTCTCTTTTCATCTCTCTCTCTAAAAATCAAGAAAGGAAAAAAAAAAATTAAAAATACTCCAAACATCTTTTCCTTCAACCCTCAGGCCAGTTTAGCTTTTACCCTAGACTTCCCTCTTTCGGTCAGAATTCTGGAATTCTCCCTAGGTTCACAACCTGGTAGGTGTGCTTGATACCCCTTTCCCTCGTTCACTTTCCATCAGTTCCGACTATGCTTTGGGGTTCCATGCGTGAATTTTGATCCCCTTTGTTAGACTGTATGTTTTTAAGGGGCACAGGCTTTGTCTTACCTAGCTCCCTGCGGCCTGTCACACAGCTCAGCTCATAAACAGATGCACCAAATAAGGTTATAGAACCTTCTGCCTGGTGCCTCAGGCTTGTCTACATCTTGCAACTGTCACCTGGCTGAGACATTGTCACTATAAATAAGCAGTTTCTGTTTCAGGTACGGCTTGCCCCTGATATTGACACTCCATCTCTTACCCCACCCAAGCCTCACACGACGAATCGGGAATTAGAGTTGGTATTCAAATCTTTGGCCGCAGTACAGAGAGGCATCCCTATAAGCACAGAGCCATCGATGTGAGCTTCTTTTATTTCCTCGAAGTTGTTCGACGTGGTAGCTGCTGTCATTCCACTTGCTGGGGAATTCTTGAAGAGATTTTGCTTGTCTTTCCATGCGGTTCTCTCTGTGGTTTCTTTGTTTCTTTTTGTGATCAAGTTCCAGATGGCTCAACAGTGCCCTCAACATGAATATTTTGACAGATTGCTGAATGCTTGCAAACCGTGTCACCTTCGGTGTTCTAATACCCCTCCTCTCATATGTCAGCGTTATTGTAATACAGGTAAGTACTGCTGCTTGAACAGTTATTCGTTGGTGTGAAGTATTCTCTCTATACTAAGTGTTTATTCAAAGAATAAACATTACAGGGAAGGTGGTGAGATTTTCTGACTCCAAAAAGAGAAAGGTAATGAGGCCGTTATTTAAATGCCAACAGGAATAATTATTCAGAGCTGAACTCAACTTCATGCAGCACTGTTAGCAACCCAGTATTTTATCAGCTCTTCTAATTAAGTGCTATTTAGAATTGGAAAGTCAATGCTGATGAATTAGGGGAATTGGATAGCAAGTAATCTTTACTTGATGTAGATGTTATCGGTTCATTCTCTCTCTCTGACATTTCTTTTAACTCAGTGAAAGGAACAAATGCCATTCTCTGGACCTGTTTGGGCCTGAGCTTGCTGCTGTCTTTGACAGTTTTCGTGCTGATGATCTTGCTAAGGAAGATGAGCTCCGAACCATCAAAGGACAAATTTAAGAGCACAGGTTAGTTTGGTGGCCAATCTTAGAAATCTGTTTCCCAGGGGTGGCTTTTGCGAGTTTCAGTTCCTTTTTCTTTTTTTACACTGAAGATTTCATTAGGTTGGAGCCCTTTTGAGTGTGTCAGAGGACAGATACGTGAAACGCACTTCTCTCCTGTGTTTGCACCTTCTTTGCAGGGGTCCTACAGTGTCAGCCTCCTCCCGTGTTCTTCCCTTGAAAATCACTCTTTTGAATTACTGAGGCTTTCTTGGCAAACGTCCATCTTTTTGATCAAAGTTCACACATTGACTAAATGTCACTGCTAGCCAGGTCTGCTACGATCAGGAAAGGTGTATTCGGCACGGTCCGTGGCCACGTTTTTAATACGAATATGTGTTATTTGCTTGGGTGAACATTCTACTGCTGAAAAATGTTAGAACTGCATAACCAGTTGCTCCTGGGTTACATAAGCAATCATCTCAAAGATTAGCATCTTTTTAATCAGTAGAGAACCAGTCCCAGAGGACTGAATGTTCCAGAGAAGTGATTGTTCCTTAACACCCTCAAGGTCTGAAGGGCTTCTTAAGATAAAACTACTTCTGCGGCACCTTTGCTTACTATCTGATTCCCAAACACTCTGCAGCCCCTGCCCTATTTCTTTCTGCATTTTTGTGCACAATCTGCAAAGCATCCACCTTATTCACTGTCCTGTGCAGGAAGGAGAGGTAAATGGTTGTCTTATATAACTTACTCATTTTTATTTTTGTTTTGCTTGGAATTTGAGGAACAGGTGGGGAAAGATGTCTAAGTCTGATGTTTTGGAAGATGGAGTTATACTGTGGAAGGTTGGGGAAATAGTAAAACATCTTCACAGGCATATGGTGGGGGCATAATGGAGGCTCCTTCCTTATGTCATCATGGAGAGTCATTAAATTTTTTTAATCTGACACAAAGCGTGAAAAGAGAAGCATCTTTACTTTGAATTCTAACGTGTTACTATAGGCTGATTTTGGTGTGCTGTAACATATGGTAATTTGTGTAAAATAAGATCAAGGCCAGTCTAGATTTGTATGTAAAATCGCTTGATTTTTAAAAATACTTTTATTTTAATTCAAGAGCGAGAGCCAAAAGGTTCGCCATCACTGCTATAGGCTGATTTTGGTGTGCTGTAACATATGGTAATTTGTGTAAAATAAGATCGAGGCCAGTCTAGATTTGTATGTAAAAATCACTTGATTTTTAACAATACTTTTATTTTTTTAATTCAAGAGCGAGAGCGAGCAAGAGAGAGACATTGATGTGAGAGAAACATCTATTGATTGCCTCCCACACACCGGGAATTAAACCTGCCACCTCTTGGTGCACAGACAAGACTTCTACCACCTGAGCTACACCGGCCAGGGCGATCACTTGATTTTAAAATGTGGGTCAACATAAGCAAACACGTAAAAACACTCTATGCCCTACAGCATGTCTTTGAGCCTCTTGTGTCCTGTGGCCTGTTAGTTCCTGGCTTCTAGTGTCGGACATACTCATTGGTTTTGTAGGGGAAGATCTGTCTGGCACGGCTTTCAGCCTGAGGTGTACTGCTAAGACTGTCACAACCACACCCCCTGGGAAGTTCAGGTTCATTTTTCTGTTTCTGTGTAATCAGGATCGCCTCTCCAGAACAAGGCGAATGCTGACCTGGATGATAGAAAAGCTAGCAGGACCGGTGAGGAAATTCTTTCCAGAAGCCTGGAGTACACAGTAGAAGACTGTACCTGTGAAGACTGTGTCAAGAGCCAACCAAAGGTTGATTCTGACCATTTCTTTCCACTGCCAGCAATGGAGGAAGGCGCAACCATCCTTGTCACCACGAAAACGAACGGCTACTGCAGTGGCCTGCTCGCTGCTGAGAGTCTCACAAGGATGGAGAAATCCATTTCCACCAGATAATTAACCATTTGGAGTGATGCAGAGCTACTTTGAAAATGTTTTGTCAGAGGAAAGGATGGGGTATCAGGTGTCTTTAGGATGACTGTTATCAGTGGCCGATAGAGCTTTCTGTCCTCTAATTCTAGAAAATCATTATGTTCGATATATTTCTCTACCTTACTGTTGGGAGCTTAACTGTGGAAACTTCATTGGTTTCAATGATTAAATTCTTGACTCACTGAAAAAAAGGACTGCAATGTGTAGATCCCATAGTGACGCCTTTCTGCGGCTGGACCACTTCCCTCCTATACATGCACATATGCACTTCAGAACAATTGAATTTTTCTCTTTATGGTTAAAGGCAAGCAAGGTTGTTTTGTGTACTTCTGTAGATGGGAGAAGCCTAGAGTCAGCCGCGCTAATTCAGTGTGCAATGACCTTGTGAGTTTCCAGTCTACTGGAGGCCTCAGGCATTATTATAATCATATAAATACGGATCGAATTACAAACTGCGATTAAAGTTTACTAGGTATAATTTTCAGACCCAAATGCAGGTAGTAATGATCGCTACCACTTATATCGTTACTAATGTGCAGGGACTGTTCTAAGTGCTTTACCTGTACTAACTTATGTAATGCATACAATAAACTACAAGGTGGGTGGTCCACCATCATCTCCATTTTACAGATTATGACAGAAACTAAGGCAGAGCAAAGTAACATAGCCAGTAAATGGCAAAGCCATGATTTAAACCCAGACATCATGATCTCTTTCTTTTTTTTCTCTTCACATCAACTTAGTTCCATTTCCGAGTTCCCCATCTGTTTGGGTTACAGTCTTAGTCATTATAGGGCAGGGGGAGGGTTCCTCTTCTGGGGTTGTGCAAAGCTCCTCATGGAAAGGCTATGCAACAGATGCTGCACTGTGATAATCAATTGACTTTGATCATTAAGATGCCCATTGGCGCCACAGCATAGATCTTCAAGGTCTTGGGGCTTTGGGGCTTTTGTGTCAGGATGGGGATATGGGAAACCTTGGCGGGATCTTTTTACCCATTTGGGGCCCATCATGGCTCCATTTCAGGCCCTTGAGGGCCACAGGAGACAAAACAGTATAGTGGTTAAGGCACTGGTTCTTAGAGCCCGACTGCCTGGGTTTGAATCCTGGCTCTGTTAGTAGAAGTTACTTAACTACTCTGTTACACGAACACACACATTTTCCCCCCATAAAAGTATCTGGTTCATAATAAGCAATTCGGTTAGTTACACTGCTATGATGATTTTTATTAGTTCCTTTGAGGTCGAGTCTGAGGGCAGCCACACACTCCTTTAATATTATATTGCTCCTAGCTGCTCCTTATCCCCTCACACCCAGTATAACCTCCTCAATGAATTTAGATTTTTCAAAAGTTGATGTTAGGCTTTTGATTCCTGGTCTTCCAGGACCAGGCTAAAGTCTCGGGAAGAAGGAATTATAACACTTCGAGGAGATGGTTGGTGGTAGAAAACATTAAGCACACACTACAATTTCAATAACATATCCTGCATCAGGTGATGTGAAGGAAAGGTGCAGGGTGCGATGAGAAAGTATAACAGCATCCTCGCCACAGCTCCATGAAACAGGTATGTGAAGGTCTACCAAAGGTTACAAGGGGTAGGCAGGCCTAAGCTAGGTTTTCTAGGGGAGGATTCAGACACATCCACTCTTTAACTAGAATAACAAAGGAGCAACTGTCAAGTATAATTTTGAAAATGGGAAAGCAACCCCACCAAGCAAACACACAAGTATTTTCAACTACAGTTGAAATATATTAGTTTCAAGTATACAACATAGTGATTAGACATGCAGATAACTGACAAAGTGATTACCCCGATTAGTACCCATCTGACAACTATTTTCATTTTTAAATTCTCCCTACACATGGCTGTATTTTGACAAAATTGTCATCATGGTGTGTACAGACCATTTTGCATGGGGCTGTTTTAAACTTAATGTCTTATCAGCGGCCTTTCCCACTTTCTCATAATCTTTATAATTAATTTTCAATTACTGCAGAGATTCCTTATGAGGTGCGCCATGATTTGCTCAGCTACTCTACTGTAGTTGGGCTTTGGTGCTTTCCACTATTATAAAAATATATTTTTATTGATTTCAGAAAGGAAGGGAGAGGGAGAGATAGAAACATCAATGATGAGAGAGAATCACCCATCAGCTACCTCCTGCACGCTCCCCACTGGAGATTGAATCTGCAACCAAGGCACGTGCCCTTGACTGGAATTGAACCCGGGACCCTTCGGTCCACAGGCCAATACTCTATCCACTGAGCCAAACTGGATAGGGCAACTTTTTCATTATTATAAAAAAACTAGAGGCCCGATGCATGAAAATTCATGCAAGACATGAATTGAGATCAACCTCCCCCCGGCTGCCAGCACCAGCTTCCCTCCAGCACCCAGGACCCGGTGGCTTCCCTCCGGCCCCGGCTTTGTCTGGAAGGAGGTCCGGTCAAATTAGCATATTACTCTTTTATTATTATAGATGCTCCTGAGCATCATTCTCCAAAGAGCTCTTGACCTCTGCTGAGTCCAAAAGTAAATTCCCAGGGGCCAGAGATTACATTTTGAGAGGCAATGTAGCAGAAAGGCCATGCTGGAATTCTGGCTCCTTTTCCCAGTGGGACTTGGTCCGAAACTCAGTGTTTTCAACTGTGTTTCAAGGCATATTTGTGGATCAATTCTCTCAGTCAGCATTTAAAAAAAAAGTAGGCTCTCCTTTCCAGGAGCATGCCCCCATCCTCCCCTTTCCCCTCCTCCACCCCCTCCCTGAGGGGGGAAAAAAGTAAAGTACAAGAGAATACATTAAGTTCAGAATTGTTGTGTTAATTATTTAAATGAACGCATGTGTGTATTGAGTTGTGATGAAAAGGTACTCTTTTACTCTGGGTTGCAGGCAAACACGTTGAGCAAATGCTCCTTTAATATTTCTTGGTCTCCTAAGCCCCACCTGGAAGATGGGGCAGTAAAATGGATTCTTAAGATTGTTGTGAACATGTGTTCACACATGATGATCTATTTTCATCTCCACTGCCACCATGTTAGCCCCACGCACTATTCTCTCTTGCTGGACAATTGCAATGCCCCCCTAACCAGCTGCCTCCTCTCCACTGTCCTGCTACAATTCATTCTCAAACCCTAAGAATAATCATTTAAAAACCTAATTCAGACTGTGTCATTCCTCTGCTTAAATTCTTGCAATGGCTTTCTATTCCCTTACCTACTGTGAGTGAAAAGGGGCCACATGCCAATCTGACTAACTCAGGGAAGGCCTGTGTGGCTGCCTTGCAAACTCAGAGACCTAAAGTAACCACAAGTGATGGTCTGAAATTAAAACTTTAAATTAAAAAGCAGTTTAGCCCTAGTTAGTTTGGCTCAGTGGGTAGAGCGTTGGCCTGCAGACTGAAAGGTCCCAGGTTCGATTCTGGTCAAGGGCACATGCCTGGGCTGCAGGTTCAATCCCTAGTAGGGGGCGTGCATGAGGCTGCCAATCAATGATTGTCTCTTATCACTGATGTTTCTCTCTCTCTCTTCCTCTCTGAAATCAATAAAATTATATATTTCAAAAAAGCAGTTTATAGTGGGTAGTCATGTCCTAGGTTGGTATCTTCCCTGATAGAGATCAACTTTGATCTTAACTGAGCTTATTTAGTCTTTTAATTGTTTAAAGAATTACATGTCTCCTTTATCCCTCCATTGACCTCCCCTCCTCCCCTTCCCTCTCCCAGTCCCCAGGACAAGCCCCCACCGCCCCAGTGTCTGCGTCCATTAGTTTTGTTAATATGCATGCATACAAGTTCTTTGGTTGATCTCTTACCCCTCCACCGCTTCTCTGCCTTCTCTCTGAGGTTGGAGGGTCTGTTCAGTGTTTATCTCTGGATCTATTTTTGTTCATCAGTTTATGTTGTTCATTATATCCCACATATGAGTGAGATCATGTGATATTTATCTTTCTCCGACTGGCTTATTTCGCTTAGCATAATGCTCTCCAGGTCCTTCCATGCTGTTACAAATGGTAAAAGTGCCTTCTTTTTTATAACAGTGTAGTATTCCACTGTGTAGATGTACCAGTTTTTTCATACACTCATCTGCTGATGGACACTTAGGCTGTTCACAAATCTTAGCTATGGTGAATTGTGCTGCTGTGAACATAGAGGTGCATATATCCTTTCTGATTGGTGTTTCTGGTTTCTTGGGATATACTCCCAGAAGTGGGATTTCTGGGTCAAATGGGAGTTCCATTTTTAAGTTTTTTGCATCTAGATAACATACCTTTGGAATGTCACCAGTAACTTGTACCTTCCCTTTTTCCAGACCCCTTAGAGCACAATCAGTGTGCAAATCCCCTCAATGTTACTGTTATCCTTAATTGTTGACTGTGAACTATCCTATACCCACCTGTGTAAAAGAAGCATGTGTTTATCATTTTACTTTTTTTCCAATCCCAGAGGTTTTCCCGCTTTGCTTTCTACCACTTCCCTAATCTATCACCAATGGATTTCACGTAACCCACTTACTCTCCTCCTTTGATGGTAATTTATAAAAATAGGTTGAAAAACTGCCATTTTCCGGAGCATTATCTCAATACATTGAGATTCTGCTTCCCAGCAGTTGTTGACAGTTTGGCTCAACTAAACGCATAAAGATTCTTTACAGGTTTGAATGTTTCTTATGCTAACACTACTTAAGAGTTAGGTTGAAAAGTCCAAACTCCTTACAATGGCTTGCAAGGCTCTCCACCCAACTCTTTATTATTTTTAAATTTTATTGTTGAAAGTGTTACATAAGTCCCCCTTTCCCCGTCCCTCCCCCTTCATCTCCATTAACCCCACCACCCGCAACCTCCGCCCCAGGCACTCACCTCCCCACTGTCTGCATCCATGGATTATGCACATATGCACAGGTCTTTGGTTGATTACCTCCACCCACCCACCCAGCCCCACCTTCCCTCTGAGATTCAGCACTCTTGTTCCAAGCTTCCATGTCTCTGGATCCACTCCCTTCATCAGCTTATTTTGTTAGATTCCACATGAGTGAGATCATGTGATACTTGTCTTTCTCTGACTGACTTATTTCACTTAGCATGAATACTCTCCAGGTCCTTCCATGCTGTCTCAAAGGTTAAGAGACTCTTCTTTTCTACTGCTGCATAGTATTCCATGATATAAATGTACCACAGTTTTTTTATCCACTCATCTACTGATGGACACTTGGGCTGTTTCCAGATCTTAGTCTATTTTGTCAGATATGAGTATTGCTATTCGTTTTGTTTTTTCCCCCACCTCCACCCAACTCTTGATCTCTACTACCCTTTTCTCACTCACCCTCTCCCTCCAGCCAATCCCTCTAGGCAGGGCCTTTTGCACTTGTTCCTTTCCTGCAGATCTTCCCCGCTGTCTCCTTATCATCCTGGTCTCAGCTCCTTAGAGAGGCCCGCGGGGACTGCCCATCTCCCTGTCCCCACGCTTTGGCCCATTACTCTTTTCCTTTCTCAGCTTCTAGTGCTGTCTGGCGTCGCCTCATCTCGGGCCTTCCTTGTTTACTGTCTGGCTTTCCGGCAGAGGTGTGAGCCCAAGAGGGCGGGGAGGCGTCCTAATCATCCCGCTGCACCCCAGGACGGACCACCACGTGTCTCCACGGAGGTTCCAGTCCGCCTCCCGGCTCCCGGCCCCGCGCCGGCGTCGGTGTTTATGTTCCGGGTCGGGGGGCGGGGCCACAGCG
>NW_005363642.1:354210-366125 GCF_000412655.1 Myotis brandtii | reverse complement strand
CCGCCGCTTCAGCTGCACACTTCGCCCCTCGTCCCCGCGTCCCGCTCCCAGACCCCCGTCCCAGCGCTCCCGGTTTCCTGACCCCGTGTAACCAACCCGTTTCTTGCCCTGGTCACCTGCAGTTCTCGGGCGTCCCGCGCCCAGGCACTCCTAGTCCCCTGACTCCTTGACCATCACTTAAAAGCAGCCCTCCGACACCTGTACCCCCGTCCGCCAGCCCTTCCCAGCCCTCCGACCCTGTGCCCAGTTACCGGACCCCAGTTCTCAGACCTCCTGTGTCTCAGCTCCAACTCACTCGTAGACTTCCTGAGTCCCAGTCCCAGCTCAGGCTCCCCCTGCGCCCCAGTCATCCGCGCACTCAGGCCCTCGGTCTCCAGCCTCTCCAGCCTCCGCACAGGCTGAGCGTCCTCTCCAAACACGTAGTTTGCTGACCCCTGCACCCCGTGTCCCCGAAGCTCCAGGTCCGCAGAGGACTGGGAATTCTCCAGCCTCTTTGTTTTCCCGGCCCCTCTTATTCCTCTGCCCCCGGTGCTTTGCTGTTCCAGTCACCAGCTGTTCCCAGTTACTTTGTTTCCCGCTTTGGTCCTTGGTTCTTACCTTTTTTTTTTTTTTTAATACTCCAGCCCTTTCATTTTCTTAGATCATTTGAGATCTCCCTTGCCCTGTCCTGCAAGCCGTCCCTTGTGCAATGTTGAGCTCGTCGGGGGACCATTGCTTGCCCTGCCCAGTCCACCCCTCTCCCTCCTACAAGAGGAGAAGGCTGGTGGGGAGGTTGAGAGGGGGAGGCAGTTTCCTGGGAGATAGTCCTCAGTGTTTCTGAAGTTTAGTCCTGAGACTTGGCCGGGGATTCTCAGTCGTTTCCTCTGTTATTGTTTTGGTGCTAAGTCATTCCTGGGTGTTGCATGTGGAGATGGGAGTGGCTCTGGGAAGTCTCTCAGCTCACCCTGACTGGGATCTGGATTCACTTAGGAGGACGCGCCTACCCTCCTTCTGCCTGGTTTCTCTTCACTGAAAAGTCCAGCCCTAGCGCTAGCCCCTTCACCCAGGCATTTTCTGGAGGTCAAGAGTGGGCAAGGCTAAGGCAATATATCTCTTTTCATTTTTAACTTTTAAATGAGCTCTGTGGATTGTTTTCCAAGTTAGGTGCTTTTGTTTTTGTTAATTCAAGAGTAAGATTTGTGAAATTGATGGTCCTAATGAGGGAACTGGGGATGGGGGGGGGGAGGGGAGGATTTTCTGGGAGACAGTCCATTTTCTGGGTCCAGAGTGAATGAATTTTGGTTTAATTAAACTTTCTGGTCCTTGAACATTAGTAATACCACAACACAGATGTGATGAGCTGGTGTCCACCCAGGAGGTAATATAGTCTGGAGTAAGTGCAGGCCCTGGAACTAGACAGCCTGGGCTGAAATCCTGGTCCTGCCACATAAAGCTGTGTGGTTTAAATAGAGTAAGTTGCTTGATCATTCTGGAAGTCCTAGCAAAATGGGGATACATAATGGTACCTGTCTCTAGGCTTGTTGCAATGACCAAATAACATTACTCAGGTGACATGATTGGTACTATGCCTCTCCATGGTATGTAGTCAGGAAATTAGAGCTGTTATTGTTGTTTCCATAAGGACATGGGGCTCAAGTGGGGTTGCTTTGTGGCCCAGTTCTGGGCCCTAAAAAGCTCTTCCTTTTATTGTGACCAAGGAGGCTCTGTCTCAGGCTCACAGTTCTGCCTTTCTCAGAGGAGTAAGTGAAATTGACCGGCCAGGGGAAATGAATCAATGTATCTTTTAAGGAGCAACTTAATATCAAAGATCAGTTTTAAAATGTAATTAAAAAATAATTAGGTCTAAGGCCAAACAAAAGGAAACCAACAAATGTTTTTTTTTTTTTTTTTTAAAGGAAAAAGCATTAAGAATGAAAGCCTTCTTTTGGAAAGATTGTAATTGAGGCAGAAAAAGTGGTTGCTGAGGATGGCAGGGGAAGTCCAAGGTACTTTCAATCGTTTCTTTTTTTTAAAGTAAAACTATTTCCTCAAATTGTAAATAATACATATACAGGTTTCCATCAATCATTTCTTGAGACTACAGCTGAAAGAGGGTTTTCCCAACTGTGGGATTGATAATTGGCACACAACAAAATAACATGACATGGAAATATTTTCTTTCTTCTGTTCTTTTTATTAATAGAAATTTTCAAACATCAGGGAAGTGGGCAGAATAGTTTAATGAGCAATTATCAACTCATGACCACTTCACCTATTTACTTTCTACCTCTCTCCCTAGTTTGTTTTGAAGCAAATCCTACAAATTGTATCATTTCACCAGTAAGTATTTTAATATGTATCTCTAAAATACAGGTACTCCGCCTTAGCTGGTTTTGCTCAGTGGATAGAGCATCGGCCTGCAGATTGAAGGGTCCCAGGTTCGATTCCGGCAAGGGCACATGCCTGGGTTGTGGGCTCGATCCCCAGCAGGAGGCAGCTGATCAGTGATTCTCATCATTGATGTTTTTATCTCTCTCTCCCTCTCCTTCTCTGTCTGAAATCAATAAAAATATATTAAGAAAAATCCAAAAAAATACAGGTACTCCTTTAAAAACACAATTCCATTTCCATATCTATGAGAATTAGTATTAATATCAGATACTCAATGTTCAAATTTCCATACTTGCTTTGTAATTCTATTTTATAGAATTATATTAAATATTTTTTAAAACCCAGGATCTAAATAAGGTTTAAACAATGAAAATTGGTTTGTCTTGTAAATCTTAGGTCTCTCTCTAATTTTTTAAAAAATATATATTTTATTGATTTTTTACAGAGAGGAAAGGAGAGGGATAGAGAGTTTGAAACATCGATGAGAGAGAAACATCGATCAGCTGCCTCCTGCACACCTACTACTGGGGATGTGCCGCAACCAAGGTACATGCCCTTGACCGGAATCGAACCTGGGACTCCCCAGTCTGCAGGCTGATGCTCTATCCACTGAGCCAAACCGGTTAGGGCTCTCTCTAATGTTTAAGTTTGTTATTTTTTTAGTGTTCAGTATATTCACAGAGTTCTGCAAACATCATCATAATCAATTTTAGAACATTTTCATTACTCCCAAAAAAAACCCTGTACCCATTAGCAGCCATTCCTCATTCTCCCTCCCTTAAGCCCCAGGCAATCACTAATCTATTTTCTCTCTCTCTCTCTGGACTTCCTATTCTGAATATTTCATATAAATTAATCATACAACATGTGGCCTTTTGTGTCTGGCTGTTTGCATGAAGTATGTTTTCAAGGTTCATAATGTAGCATAATATCTGTACTTCATTTCTTTTTGTGGCTGAATAATATTCCATTATATGGATATGGCAATTTTTTGTGTGTGCATTAAAAGGAGAGACTATTCAGATGAATAGTTTGCAAACCAGAGAAGTGCAGCCATGGGCAGAAACTGAAGGTGCATTCCACTGAGACAAAGGGGAGGCCCACTTATATAAAATGCCCACAGTGGTCACTGATTGGTCCATTTTTATGCAAATGAGAAATCCAAATTTGCAGTTTAATTGGTCCAAATAGCACTGTCCTAATAAGTCGGAATTGCACATCCTGGTTGGTTGTTACGGATCTACTGATTGATTGGTCAGTAAAGGTGCAAATAAGGCTATAGCTGTTCAGCTCTAATTGGATGGGGCAGGTTTCGGCCCATTGGCCAAAGTACCATCCCAGGAACTCCTTTATAAGTCCAGCTCTGCTGACAGACACACAGTGCAGGAGGCTGGCCCCTCAGTCTGTGGCTTTTCCCTGAGATGCAAGACACATGTATGGCCTCTGTCAGTAACGGCTGCTAGACTCTGGTTCTGAATTTGGACCCAATTAATTGCTAGGAAGTCCTTTTTGGCAGGTATATTCCTTCTCGGGGTCAACAGTTATAATACAAATAGTGAATATTTATTGAGTGCTTAGTCTGTCAGGCACTAAGCTTCATCTGGATTACATTTTTAAATCCTTTCAAAAACATTATGAGGTAGTTATATTGTAATCCATCATTTACAAATGATAAAACTGGAGCATTGAAAGGTGAATAACTTGCCAAAATTTACACACCCAGCATTTAAAATGGAGTGTCATGTAGGTGTCAGAGGGAAGCAGTAAGGCGGAGATGTCCCATGCAAGTGTGGGTCACATAAAACAGCAGCAGAGCTCTTTGTGGACTTTAGGTCTTAAATCCAGGTATGTACAGAGCTTTCAAGCCTGTTGGCGAGAGCGGCACGGCTTATTACATTGTTAGGAAGGTTTAGAGCAGCGGTTGTCAACCTGTGGGTCGCGACCCCTTTGGGTGTCAAACGACCCTTTCACAGGGGTCGCCTAAGACCATCGGAAAACACATATAATTACATATTGTTTTTGTGATTAATCACTATGCTTTAATTATGTTCAATTTGTAACAATGAAATTGGGGGTCACCACAACATGAGGAACTGTATTAAAGGGTCATGGCATTAGGAAGGTTGAGAACCACTGGTTTAGAGCCATCTGAAAGAGAATAAATAAGAGGATGGACTAGTAACCAGGAAGAGGTAAAGAAACCGAAGGGAAAGCAATAGCTTAAAAAACCTGTTAAGTTTCCTCTTAGGGTGTGTCCGTACCACAGGTCAGTATTTGTTCCAAAACACCTTGAGCGGAGACCGGAAGAAAAGCATTTCCCAGTCTTCACCTGCTCCACAGGATGTGGCCAGCGAACTGGAAAACTTGCACATAGCAAGGATTAGACTAGCTTGACCACGCTGTGAATCTCCTGATGGCACATGAGGTTATAGTGTCGATGAAGGCTTTTCCACATTTACTGCACTGGGGAGGCTGCTCCCCGTAGGGCTTCTCTGGTGCTCCATGCGAAAGGAGTGAGGAGCACCGACTGTAACTCTTCCAGCATTGGCTGCACTGATGAGGCTTCTCTCCCCTGTGGGTCCTCTGGTCCTGGATGAGGCTGGCACTCTGACTGAAGGCCTTCCCATGCTCCTCACAGTGGTCCGATTCCTTGGTGATTAAAAAGGCCAGCACTCTGCCAGAAGGTTTTCCCACACTCGTTACCTTCACAGGGTCTTTCTCCAGTGTGACTTCTTTGATGTTGAATGAGACCTGAGCTCTGAGCGAAGCTCTTCCCACATTCATCACATTCGTGTTGTCTTTCTCCTACGGGGTTTCCCCAGGGCCCTTCTATCAGAGCCTTATGCTCACCAGCTTCTCCATGCTGGGCATCCTGGTGTGACACCTCCCAGCTCTCTCCATAAAACATTTTCCTATGTCGCTCCACTATCTCAGGACTGTTTCCTTCGCACCACTCTCCTTCCTTAGTCCTGGTCAGTCTATCTGTCTCTCCAACAGGGCGGGACTCCTGAGCCTGGCTCCCATGTGAGCTGGGGCTCCCCAGGCAGGGACTGAAGGCTCAGTGATGCCTGCTCCCCTGGAGCCACTGTTTCTCTTCTTTTTATTAAATATATTTTTATTGATTTCACAGAGGAAGGGAGAGGGAGAGAGAGACTGAAACATCAGTGATGAGAGAGAATCATGATTGGCTGCCTCCTTCACGCCCCCTATTGGGGATTGAGCCCACAACCCGGGCATGTGCCCTGATGGCGAATTGAACTGGAGAATCGAACCGTGACCTCCTTGTTCATAGGTCCACACCCAACCATTGAGCCACCACGCCGGGTGTCAGTGTCTGTGTCTGCAGGCTGCCATTTCATGTTGTAGTTCATTGAGCTCTTTCTCCAGATCCTCCAGCAAAATCATCGCCTGCTCCCCACTCAGTGGGTGCTGCTCTTGCACCCAGGCCTTGGATATGCCACATTTTGCTTATTCCTTCATGAGTTGATGGACATTTTGAATAATGCTGCAGTGAACACTCGCGTACAAGGTTTTGTGTGGGGATATGTTTTCATTTTCCTTGGGTGTACACCTAAGAGTGGAACTACTGGGTCCATTTGAGGAACTGTCAGACTTTTCCAAGGTGGCTGCACCGTTCTTCTTTCCCACCAGCACTGCGTGAAGAAGGTTCTGGTTTCTGCACAGTCTGCCATTCTAGTGGAACTGTCAGACTTTTCCAAGGTGGCTGCACCGTTCTCCTTTCCCACCAGCACTGCGTGAAGGTTCTGGTTTCTGCACAGTCTGCCATTGTAGCGGCTGTGAAGTGGTGTCTCTTTGTGGTTTTGATTTGCAGTTCCCTAATGACTAATGGTGTTGAACATTGCTTCATGTGCTTATTGGCCACTTGTATATCTTCTTTGGAGAAATGTCTGGTGAGAGTCTTTGTCCATTTTTAATAGGTTGTTTTCCTTTCTGTTGAGCTATAAGAATTCTGTATAATCTGGATATAGGTCCTTTATCAGATATGTTGTTTATAAACATTTCCCCCCCTTTTATGGGTTGTTTATTCCCTTTCCTGATGGTATCCTTTGAAGCACAGTCTTTTTTTTTTTAAACTACAGATTTCCCTTTCATATCTCTCTCTTTCACCCCTTGCAATTTTTGTTGAAGGAAGCATTTTATCCTGTAAGGTTTCTTTGCAGGATTTTGCTGATTACATCCTTTTGGTGTGGTTTGATGTGTTTCTCAGTCTCTTGTATATCCTATAAATTGGCAATTAGAATCTGCTGTATTTTGAGTTAGGAATGTTTGAGTGGAGTTTGAAGTCAGATAGGTTCAAGGCCAAATACATTAAGTGCAAATAACCAGGAAGTGGAATGGCTCTAGGAAATGCATATACAAAATAAGTGGGTATCATGAGGCCAGAAACAAATAAGATGACCATTAATTGGGGGTGTGGATAAATGTATGTGGTATGATCACATGATGGAAAACCTCAGAGACGTTAAAAGGAAAAAAATGGACTTATACACATCATTAACATTAACGTTTTCTAAAGAAAAGGAGAGTGTAGAATTATACCTAAAATATGTACCTTGATGCACATCAATACATGCACAGAAAACTGTTTTTGGATTTATATGTGTATGTAGAAGTAAGAAAATTGTTAGGGTGATAGTGGCCATTATTTATTTGTTTTTCTGTAAAAAATAGTAGGGAAGAATACTTGATTATCAGCCCCTGCTAGCTAAGGAATTTGATTTTCAGATAATACTTTTGCTGTTATTGGGAAAGTAAACTTGTAGGGTCAGAAAGGCATGGTTCTCAAGCATTGTTTTTTGTAAGTCCTTGATGTTCTTTTCAAACAGTAACTATTCTGTAAAGAATTCTTAAGTTAGAAACACGCTGAAACCCCCAGTTCAAGGATGGGGAAAGCCAGACCCAGAGAAGTCAGATAATTGGTGGAACAGACAAGCTCTAAGGGCTTCTTGATACACCAGAGTTTGGGTTTAGTGGGTAATTTGCTGCTGATCTTGCCGGATGTTTATGCACATTTTGGCAGCTTCTTCTTATTTTCTGGAATGTCGAAGGTCATGGTTTCCTCTTTGGCATTGACTGGGTCATCTCCAGCAGTGGCTTGGATTTGGAATAAAGAATAAGCTGAGCCCTGGCTGGGTTTGCTCAGTGGTTAGCGTGTGAACTGTAGGATTGAGGGTTTGATTCCCGGTCAAGTGCATGTACCTATCTCGGTTGCAGGCTCAGTCCCCAGTCCCCGGCCTGGGTCAAGGGCAAATGTGGGAGGCAACCAATCAATCTCTCTCTCTCTCTCTCTCTCTCTCTCTCTCTCCCTTTTTCCTTTCCCCCTCTCCCCCCCTCCCAAATCCCCGCTCCTCCCTCCCTTCCACTCTCTCTAAAAATCAATGAAGAAATATCCTTGGGTGAGGACTAAAAAAAAAAAAAGAATAAGCTGAAAACTGAGTGAATGGAAAAAGGAATATTAGTGGTTTTCAATCAAAGCAGGAAAAGTGATGGTATCACACTTTCTTTTGTCCTTGTTGAAGGCACTGGGTTGGTTTGGCAGTTAGTAAGAAGTAAGGGCTCCACCACCAGCAGATTATCTCCTTTGAGAGCAAGTGGCAATAGACATTTGACATTGACATTGACCATATTGACATGGACTCTCCTGCTTCCTGTTGCATGACTGCCTGGGTAACCAATAGAAGTCAAATTCTCAGAGCTCTTAAAATATGGAACTAAAATCTAAGATTTTACGGGCTTCCATGAATTCTGGCAGTGTGGACATAATTCCAGATAAAGCACCTTCCCTCCTGCCTGCCAACATCTTGTCTGTACATATGCTCTGCATTCTCCACAGGTGAGCGCGCCCCTGAGGGGTGTGCACATTTTATTGTTTTGTATAAATCACAGATATGCAAGCAGTGTACAAACAGAGGTAAAATATATCTGTGGCACTAAAATTTTCATGGAGGGGGCAGGGGGTGATAAGAAAAAAGTCCCTAAGGGAGAAAGTAATAATAATTAAAAAAAGGTTGCAAAACACCTATATAGGTTGAAGTAATTTACCTTTATCATATAAATTTGCTTTTGTTTTTACCCTTAACATTTCTGGATAAAACTTCAACATGTTGCTATCTGGTCTTCATATTGTTCACTTTTATGAACTTCATAATCTATCATTAATCCATCATCTTGCATGTAGCATAATTTTAAAAAATATATTTTTATTGATTGCAGAGAGGAAAGGAGAGGGAGAGAGAGAAACATCAATGATGAGAGAGAATCATTGATCTGCTGCCTCCTGTATACCCCAACTGGGGATCAAGCCCGCAACCCAGGCCTGTGCAACCTTGGTTGCATGGTTACAGCATCCGCCCCATGCACTGAAGGGATGTGGGTTCAATATTCCCGGTCAAGGGCATGTACTTGGGTTGAAGGTTCAATCCCCAGTCGGTAGGGCTTTATGCAGAGGCAACCAATTGATGTGTGTCTTTCTCCTTCCTCCTCCCTCCTTTTCCTTCCCCTCCCTCCTTTCCCTCCTCCCTCCCTCCCTTCCCTCCCTCTCTCCCTCCCTCTTTCCTTCCCTCCCTCCCTCTCTCCTTTCTTTCCACTCTCTCTAAAAAACAATGGGAAAAAAATCCTTGGGTGAGGATAAACAACAAAAATAAAGCTACCCATAAGAGTGAGGGCTCTAGTGGCAGCAGAGCCAGGCCAGAAACCCAGATTTTCAGGGTTCAACATTCAGGAGACATTTATTTGATGACAGTTTAGTGCATCTTCTGTCACTTAGCAAAGGGCTGTACTGTTGATGTCTGTTGAAACGAATTGAACGAACTGCCAAAAAATGTTTTGTTGGAGTAGTGGTTGTGTTAACCAGGACTCTCCAGTGGCATGTGGCAGAAGCTTATTTCAGCACAGTGGGGATTTAAGGTGTCTTATAATGACCCTGGCTGGGTGGCTTACTTGGTTGAAGTGCCATCCCGTATACCAAAAAGTGGCAGGTTCCATCCCAGGTTGGAGTGTGTACAGGTGGCAGACGATCAGTGGTTTTTTTTTTGCCCTTCCTCTCTCTCTAAAATAAGTAAAAACACCCCTGACTGGTTTGGCTCAGTGGATAGAGCGCCGGCCTGCGGACTGAAGGGTCCCAGGTTCGATTTCGGTCAAGGGCATGTACCTTGGTTGTGGGCACATCCCCAGTAGGGGGTGTGCAGGAGGCAGCTGATCAATGTTTCTCTCTCATTGATGTTTCTAACTCTTTATCCCTCTCCCTTCTTCTCTGTAAAAAAAAAATCAATACAATATATTTAAAAAAAATAAAATAAGTAAAAACATATCCTTGGGTGAGAATGAATGAATGAATGAGTGAATGAATAGATAAATAAATAAATGAAGTGTCTTATAATGGACACTGAACCAGATGGACTCAGGTGCTTAGAGAATCATCAGGACAACCTTTCTGTCCAGTTCACAGCTCTACCTTTTTCTCCGTTGGCTTCAGATTCAGGCAGCCTCTCCTCTGTGGAGGCAAGATGACTACCAGCAGCTCTTGGGTCACATCCTACAATGTAACAACACCCAAGCAAAGAGTGGACCTCTTTCCCAATGGCTCCGGCACAAGTCCTGGGCTGACTCACAGCAGTCTGGCTGGCCATGTGGTCATCCTGGACCCTACCACTGTGGCTCTGGTTAGCTAGGTCTAGATCTCATGCCCAGTCCAGGGCCCAACGGTGCATCTGACTTATTTTCTGGATAGGTATGGGGCGGGGCGGGGGGGGGGGGGACGTCTAGGAAGTCATTTGGTCTGGCCCTGCCAAGGCATTAAGAGTGAGTTAATTAAATGTTTGATCAAATATAGCAGGCTAATTTTTAAGTTGATAATTTTGTATGGCCCACAAATGATGTCATAAATATCTAAATGGGCCTGGCCAGCGTGGCTCAGTGGTTGAGTGTTGACCTATGTACCAGGAGGTCACGGTTCAATTCCCGATCAGGGCACATGCCTGGGTTTCTGGTTTGATCCCCAGTGTGGGTCATGCAGGAGGCAGCTGATCAATGATTCTCTCTCATCATTGATGTTTCTATCTCTCTCTCCCTCCCTCTCCTTCTCCCTTCCTCTTTGAAATTAAAAAAACCCCCCCACAAAAAACACATATATATCCAAATGGCCTTTGGAAGAAAAAAGGTTCCCACCCTTGGGATAGAGGACAAATTGAAGGGGGAGGGCTGTAGTAATTTTGAATGGGGTAATCAGGGTAGACCTCACAGGGAAGGTGGTATCTGAACAAACCTGAGGGAAGGGAGAGTGATTCCTTTTTTTTTTTTTTTTCTCCTGGGCAGCTGGAAGGGGTAAAAACTGCCTTTTACTGAGGTAGGAAAAGCTGTGAGAGGAGCAGGTGTGGGTGTGGGGTGTAGCAGTGTGAAGCCTCCAGGGGGAGTGAGGACCTATTCCTTGGGCCTGATTTCTGCTTGCCCATCCAGGAGCCTCCAGAGGCCTGGCATAGTACTTCCTCTGACCACTCGGCAGCACCCTGCTGGGCCTGTGTTCCCAGCTTCCTGCAGGGAACCTTGCCCATTCCCATCTGATTTTTCCTTGCCTGCATCTGCATATCTTGGAATTTGCTCTTCCCCATCTTAAAAAAAAAGTGAAGACCCAAAATGACATTAAAGACTATTGTGAAAACAGAACATACATATACATATGCCTTCTTTGCACATTAAATATTTACATTTTTAGGTATTCTACTTCTTTTATTAGAAATTATTAAAATATTTTTATTGATTTCAGAGAGAAAGAGAGAGGGAGAGAGAGCTAGAAACATCAATGATGAGAGGGAATCATTGATCGGCTGCCTCCTGCACATCCCCCACTGGGGCTTGAGCCCACAACCTGGGCATATGCCCTGATTGGGAATCGAACCGTGACCTCCTGGCTCATAGGTTTATGCTCAACCACTGAACCACACTGGCAAATACTGTATTTGTTCAAAGCATATGCATTTTATGTAATTGCATTGAGTCTACATTTGAATCAGTGTTTTCAGTGAGTAATGTAGTTTGATAGTTGTTTGTCTGGAAAAATATGTAATACTAGAGGCCCGGCGCACAGATTTGTGCACCGATGGGGTCCCTCGGCCTGGTCTGGGCCCTCTTGCAATCCGGGACCCGACCCTGGCTGGGGAAGGACTGTGGGAGGGCTCCAGGGCATGTCCGGCCTGTCTTGCCCAGTCCCGATGGGCCGGACCCCAGCAGCAAGCTAACTACCGGTCAGAATGTCTGCCCCCTGGTGGTCAATGCATGTCATAGCGACTGGTTGAACGGTTGAACAGTCAGACACTTATCCGTACATCAAAAATCTATATATATATATAAAGCCAAGCGGCCAGAACACTGGAATGACTGGAATGACCACAATGACCTGTCGCTATGACACGCATGTGGTGGCCAACCAGCCCTATTGGACCCCCCAACCTCCCTCGATCCCTCCCCCCTGCTGGCCCCTCCCCCGATCAGCCCCATCCATCCAGATCAGGGGCAGGGCCAGTTGGCTA
>NW_005363642.1:344817-354152 GCF_000412655.1 Myotis brandtii | reverse complement strand
TGGGCCTCTAGTAAATAATAATACAAGAATAAACTATATTTGGTATACTTACAATTGTAAACTTACTTTGCTCACCCCTGTATTATAGCATTTATCTATGTTCCTTCTCTTCACAATGATTAGAAATGGCCGCATAACATTCCATAAAATTGAAATACTCGAATTATTTAACCATTCTCCCATTGTAGGAAAAGAAAGAAATTCCATTTATGATGTTCTAGGATGAAATTGGCAAATGTTTTCTGCAAAGGGCCAGATAGTAAATATTTTCTGCCCTGCAGGCCATCTGGTCTGTGTCCCAACCACTTACCCCTTTGTTGTAGGATAAAAGCAGCAAATGGAAAGACATGGCTGTATTCCCATAAAACTTTATTTAGACAACAGGCAGCAGCTGGATTTGGTTTGAGCTATAGTTTGCCGACCCCTGCTCTAGGACACTACTGGAAAAATCTGTGCAACTGTGACGCTATGTTTAGGCCGCCATCGTGTTGTAGAGGAAAAAACACTGCCCTGGCAGTCCTGGGTCTCACTCCCTATAGAACGTGGGCAATTCTCTGACTCTTGATTCCCTGGTCAGAAAATGGGAATGAAAGTGAGAGATGCACATATAGCGCCTCACTCAGTACCTGGAAGATAGAAGGACTGATGGAATAGTTACTTGTTTCTTTTCTCATCTCCCCCATGCCTTCTCTGTAGCTTAGCTTCCTATGCATTAAGAGTATTTTGTAGCTTTTGGTCTGCTCTGCCACACTGTTTTGTAAGAACTTACTTCCCCAGGATATTGTCACTGGTGGTGCTTACCTTTTCCTCCATAGCTTTACCAGCACTGCGGAATTTCCTTTTAAATGTTTCTCGGCCAAGTTAATAGTTATTTAATGGTAACGTGTGGAGGTTAATTTTAAGTAAGAATATAATTTGTATTTCTCCGGGCCTGGGGGAAGGTACACATTCTCTTCCAAGTGTTTGCACACTGCCATTTTAGTGTTTTTCCTACAACAGAGATTGGCACACTAGGTCGGCTATGTATTTTGTAAATAAAGCTTTGTTGGAACACAGTCCCATCCATTCTTTTACTCTTGTCTATGGCTTCTTTCACACTATGATGGCAGAATTGAGTAGCTATAACAGAGACGTAATGGCTTGGGAACCTAAAATATTTACTGTTTGATCTTTATAGAAAATGTTTGTTGCTTCTGCTCTAGAGTAAACTATTTGCTCATTTATAAATTTGCTGTTGACTCTGTCTTAGACATCACACATCCACTTGGATGGCCTGAGTCTGTCTCCTTTCTATTGTGTGGTCATGGACAGTCTGTCCTTTTATCCCGGCCCAGCTGGGCCACTTTCCTCCACAATACTGGGAACCACCGCCCTGACTTTGGGGAGTGTGATTGTTCATTTTATCTGTTCACATGCTAGTGCTTGAGCAGACAAAACTGCTGCTTCACTCTGCGCGTTACACATGCGAGGCTGCTGCTGTGGCCTGGCTCGTCCTGGTCCCTCTGTTTAAAGCTCCTTGGGGAACCATGAAACACCCCTTGGAGTCTTGATTCCATAATTGTTGATTTCCTTCTGTTTGCAGGGCTGCGTTAAGGCTTAGGGAATCTTGGACCGTTTGTCTAGGCGGCCCTAGTATGAATCCAATTGGAGAATGGTGTTATAATTAAGGGTGCCATTCTGGGGCCAGATCTCCTGATTATCTAATTTATATTGTGGCTGTCCTGTATTGCAATAGAAAATGAGCAGTTGGGTCTAATTTTGTCTCATAAATTGAGGGCCTTAACATTCTTTAAAAGGCAGGTGAGTCTTTGGGAGGGGTTGAGATTGAGTTGATTGTAGGAGGGAGAGTTGCCTAGTGAGAGGGAGAAACCAAGGATGGTGTCCTGGCCTGGTTGCTGCCTCCCTCCGTGTGCGGAGACCTAGTCTAGCGGGTGTCCCCGCCAGAAAAGCTCAGTTTCGGGACCCAGAGTCCCCCGGAGGCTAGGGGTAAATAGAAGCATCCTTACTATTAATTCCCTGGTAAACTGCTGGTCGGACCCAGCGCTGGGATTCCCGGCGAAACCCTAATGTGGCAGGACCAGCCTGTGCGTGAGCTCTCTCCCCGTGAAACTTCAGAATTGACAATGCCGAGACTCACAGTTCCCAAAACAAAGTCCTACAGGGTGTTTTGGATCAGGGTTTGCGCGAGTGTGTGGTTTTTCATAGTGTGCCTCGTTGCTCGGACGTTTGCTTGAAACCGGCGGGCTGCCTAATGCAAACGTGCCTGTTCCGAGTCTGGTTTATCTGATCACAGAGTCATTTAGTGGCACAACCCTAGTGGGCTTTAAGTGGTTGACCTGTGCCCAGAAGTGGTGGCCCGGGGGAGCTGAGAGTCTCGTTCCCTAGTGCCCTTTTCCAAAAAATGAAGTGACTCACCTGTTAGTAGGAATCAGGAGGTCTGGCCATCTGGCCCTCCTGCCGCTGCTTGGGAGTCCGGAAGGACTTGGTTGGTGCTGGACCCCAAGACTAAGAGTCTCTAGGGGTTGGGGAGGTGGTGAGGAGAGGAGTGGAAGCTTCTCTTATGGATATCCCCACATGGGCCACCAACGTGGAAGGTGAAAGTGGGTGGTGTGCCGGCACACTAAATAGCCATCAAGATGAAAGAGAATTGAATTTATATAAGGAAAAGGGTATGGAAGATGGGGATATCTAAAAGAAAGGGCTGTGCAGAGAAAAGGGCGTTAGCGGGGGACAAGCTGCCACTGCCCATTGCTCCCTTGCTTGCAAGTCTCGTGGGGTCCCCTAGAGGTTAGAGGATACGTGCCTGTGGGGGAATGTGGCACGGACATGCTCCTTGGAGCGAGAGCGCCCCTGGATTCTTTGTGCTGAGGGTATTTGTCTCTGTCTTGCAGGTGGGAGTCTTAGGGGAGGTCTCAGGGGAAGGTCTTAGTAGAATATCCATCAGCTTTCCAGGTGCGCTCTTTCAGGGTCGTGGTCTCCACTGATTGGTCAGAGCCAGGGCAGGGGGTCATTAGTCACTGCCCATGGTCCTGAGGCAGCCACAGAGGCACTTGTCTGGTTTTGCTGCTTTTCTGGGCCTGGAGCTAAAACACAACTGAGGCCTAGATGTTACCTTTAGGGAGAAAAAGGTCTGGGAGTCCAAACTGCATGACCAGGCATATGCTGGGGGAGGAAGGGTTACACTGGGGGCAAGGTTCTTGTTTTCCCGGTTTTGCCCCTAGCTAGGCACTATATGCTGGGGGAGGAAGGGTTACCCTGGGGGCAAGGTTCTTGTTTTCCGGTTTTGCCCCTAGCTAGGTACTTGGGGCTTTCTGCCCTGGTGAGTTTCTGTATCTGGCCCATCGTCCTTGCCCTGGGGATCAAACAGGCTTATTTTCATCCCTGAAAAGGCTTGCTACCCAGGATTGGCTGAAGAAGCAGGTTTAAGAGTCCCCATAATCCTCTCTGCTGTAGGGATTAGGCCAGATGTGGTGTGGCTGGAGGGCTGAGGAAGCACAGTTCAGGGAGCAGATTATTGTGCCCACGGGGGCTTCTCGGCAGGAGGGTTTCTCAGAGAAGGTGACATTTGAGCCAGCCATCAGGAGGAGGTTGGTTTGTCTTTGTTGGCCCTTCGCTGAGGAAGCCATTTTTCTGTCTGAAGTTGAACTGCCCAAGGTTACCTGGTTTTGTGGGGGTTGGAAGGCATGGGCTTTGGGGTAAATGTTGGGTCTGTCACCTCTGAGCTGTTCGTTGGGCAAGTGATCAATGTCTCCAAGCCTCGGTTCCTTTATCCATTATGTTGGGGCTGCCAGTGCCCAGCTTACAGGTGACTGTAAACGTTTAATGTGTTTCTCAGAATGGAAAATTGGTAGCAGATCTGGCCTCTACGTGTATTATGTTTGGTTAATACAGAGTTGGCTGAAACACTTCCCTAAAAAGAGTGTAATTAGGTGCTGTGGACGAAAGGGGCCACATGCTAACCTGACAAGCTCAGGGAAGGCCTGCATGATGGTCTTGCAAACTCAAGAGACCTAAAGTAACCACAAAGAATGGTCTGAAATTAAACTTTAACTAAAAGCAGTTATGGTGGATAGTTACATCCTAGGCCGATATCTTCACTGACAAGGTCAACCTTTACCTTAACTGAGCCTATCTGTCTTTTTGCATCTATGATAACATATCCTTGAAATGTCTGGGTAACTTGTAACTTCCCTTTTTCTGGACCCCTTGGGGGGTCCTGAACAGATAGCACAGGACAGATACTACAAATTCCTTCATTGTTATGTTAATTGTTCCAGCACCCAACTAAGTATGTGTTTATCATTTTACTTTTTATCCAATCCCAGGGGTTTCCCTGCTTTGCTTTCTCCCGCCTCTCTAGTCTATCACCAATGGATTTCATGTAACCCACCTATACCCCTTTCCTTTGATTGCAATGTATAAATACAGATGTACCCCGCCATTCTCCGGAGCATTATCTCAATTTGTTGAGGTTCTGCTTCCCTGCATATGTCGACAGTTTGGCTCAAATAAACTCACAAAAATTCTTTACAGGTTTCATTGTTTTTTTTTTTTATGTTAACAGTGCCAACTAATGGGCATGAAAATCTGAATTTCTGGCTTTTTAAAAAAACCTGGGAGATGGAGCAGTGCTGTACTGGTGTTGCTGAGAAGTGCTGTCAGCTGGAGCTGAGTAGCAGCTGCCATCTCTAAAGGGGCATCTATCTTGGTCCCCGCAGTCTCTGCCTCCCCCTCTTTCGCTGCCACATCACTCATTTGCATTCTCCACCTAACCCATAGGATTGCAGGGGTTCAATTTTGGTCATATACATGCATGCCTCTGGAATATATCGGACAACCCTGTCTGCTCCTCCATTCACTTCTGTGTTCTTTCTATCTCTTTAAATTTGAAACAGGGTGGAAAACAATAGCACTAAACTCTCCATTGGGTCGAGAGCGTCAGGCATCCTAGATGCCTGCAAATGTGACTGAGTATAAATTCTGCCAGTGGTAAAAGGTGATGTGATGTACCTGACCCTGCAAAGCTCTGATGTGGGGTGTTGGTTATAGGGTGAGGGAAGATGGCAACATGACGAAGATGTGGCCTGGTTTACTGCCTGCTGGGGACACCGGATATGTAATTGTCTACTGCAGGGTGGCTGTTTAGCCTGGAAAGGTAGACACTACTGTTTCAGTTTTACCTCCACTACCCCATAGTGCTGCTGGGCAGTGGTCTGCAAGCTGGGCTTGGGGTAAATCCAGCCCAAGGCCTGTTTTTGTAAACAGCCATGCTGATTCATTAATGTATTGTCTATGCTGCTTTTGAGATACAAGAGAAGAACTGAGCGGTTGTCACAGTGACTGACTGTATGAACCGCAAAGGCTAAAGGTATTTACTTCCTAGCCCTTTACAGCAGAAGTTTGCTGACTACTGTTCTGTGGTACATTAGAGGTGCAAGTTTATTCAGTGAAAACTAGAAACAAATAATCTGAGATAGTGCACAACAAGTTTATGCAGGGCTTTATTGTGAACTGCAACATTGCAGGGTACATTGAAAGAATCACGGAGTATCACTGAGTGTATCATGTGTTTGCTCTGTAATATCAATGAGTCTCTACTGAGTATTCACCTGCACTTGTCGATGTTACGGCCACTGTGTAGAATCAGCGCTGGTGAAGGAGATGGGAGCACAAGGGCATGGGCCAAACTTGGAACAGTAATGGTGGCAGGGGTGGCTCTCAGAGGGAAGAGCTGTCTTGGACAGGACAACAGAGAAAGGGATTGCAGTTGGAAGGCATGTGGGAACGAGGCACGGCTAATATTAAATTTGGGGAGACATTACAGTATCCTTGTATGCTGCAGGAATTTTGTAAATAAGCAAAAAAAAAAAAAAAGTTGACGGTGTGGGAAAGAGAGGGACAGTTGCTGGAGTATGTCTTGGAGCAGATGAGAGGAGATGGGATTCAGAGCACAGGGGAGGTTTAAGTTATTTAGCCTTTCTGAGCCTCAGTCACATCGTCTGTGAAATGGGATAATCAAACCTACTTGAGGACAGAATTTCCTAATTGCCACTCTTGACATTTAGGCTAGATGATTCTCTGTTGTGGGGCTCTCTTGTGCAGTGTAAGATGTTTAGCAGCATCCTTGGACTCTACCCACCAGATGCCAGTAGCATCCTCCAGTTGTGCCAAAAATGTCTCCAGATATTGTCGACTGTCCTTAGGGGGGTGGAGGGTGACATCACTCTGAGAATTGCTTATCTATACCCTTTCTTCAGTAGAGCCCCTTAAAGTAAACCTCCTTGAACTATCTGTATTTGAGTGTGCCTGTTTCCTATTAGGAGCCTGACTAAGGCTGGAGTTAAGGACCTCCTAGTGTCAGACAGACTGTCCCCTCAGTATCATCAGAAATCTGAAAGAGGAGTGAGTGTGGGTGGCCTTTCTACTCGGTTGTTCAGGGTTGGGGCTGGGTACTATCTAGAGTTGTCTGTTACACCCGCCCTTTGGAGAATCCTACTGTAGGTGTTGCTTTGTGTTGAGGGGTGAGGAGGTGGGGGGAGGGGAGAGGTGTGCTCTGGACCAATATCTACCTGCTGCAGATATTTTTTTATTTCTGAATATTTTTATTGATTTCAGAAAGGAAAGAAGAGGGAGAGTTAGAAACATCAATGATGAGAGAGAATAATTTGGCTGCCTCACACCCCCCTGCTGGGGGTTGAGCCCGAAACCTTGGCATGTACCCTTGACTGGAATCGAACCCAGGGCCCTTCAGTCCACAGGCTGATGCTCTATCCACCGAGCCAAACCAGCTAGGGCCAGATATTTTTTTATTGAGTTGAAATTCACATAGCATAAAACTACTTATGGGTTTAATACAATTAAAGCAATTAACAATTGTTAAATTATAATTTTAACAATTATAAAAATAACCACTTAAAAGTGAACGGTTCAGTGGCATTTAGTACATTCACGATGTCATACAACCACCACCTCTATAGTTCCAAAACATTGTCATCACCCCAAAAGGAAACCCCGTACCCATTAAGCAGTTGCGTTCTGTCTGTATGGATTTACTTATTCTGGTCCTTCCCAGCATTTAAAGCACAGTTCCCCCCTTTGCAGTAAACTTCCCCTGGCCCCCAACTGGATGGCAGTGTGGCTTGTGGAAAGAGCACTGGGCTGAGAGTCAGGCAGACCAGGGTTCAGCCTCCTATGTAGCGCTTCTTTGCTGCGTGACCTTGGGCAGAATTCCTGGCATGCAGTGGGTACCCCAAGAATGTTGCCTTCCTTTTCTGTTCTCCCTTATACCTCTTAGTGCATTGCAAGGATTAGTCTTAGACCACAGAAATGCCTGGCATGACTTCACTTCTGCCATTGCATGGAGAGGCAGGGAAATCCCACAGTTTAAGTGTATGTGTGGCCTGGATCAAGCCACCTAACTCTTCTGTGGATGGAAACAATGTTTACCTGGACCGCCAGGGTTGCTGCAAGGATTAGAGAAGGACTATTCATAGAGTGCCTGGTGCATCTTGCTCGTTTTCCCTTCCCTGGATACCATGGACCCTTTTCACCTTTTTATCCTCCAGGGCAGTGAACAGAGAGTCCTACATTGAATTGGTTTGCCTTTGCTTTGGAGAGAAGGTAGCCAGTTGAAAGTAACTGTTAGAGCCGAAGGTCTTACGCCAATAACAACAATGTCATAGTTAACGTGTATAAAGTGCTTGGTCTGTACTTGGCACTGTGGTGGGTGTACAGTAAACATCCACTCATTTAGCAGACCTAGGAGGTGTAGAGAGTTTAAGTAACTTGCCCACGGTCACATAGCTGGTGGCATAGGATTTGAACCTGGGCTGTCCCATTCTTAACCCCTGGAGGCTTGTGGTAAAAATTAATGTAGAGGCCTAGGGATTCTAGACATTCCAGACCACAGGGATGCACCTGAACCAGGTGAGTGATTTTCATGCGCACATGTGATTTCTGATTTCGAGCCCTAGGGGGTCACTGCATTTCCCGACAGGTTTGTGGGCCTCTGGCAGTATTTCCTGGGGTGGCTTTACATATTCTATTTTCATGCTGATGGGGAATCTCATATTAAAAAGAAGCCTGCTCTGGCTGTTGATGAAGGCTGCCCTTGGAGAAGGAAGGAAGCAGGAAAGTGGGCTTTCAAAGGAGAGTCATTCCCGGACTGGCAGTGGGGCTGTAGCTGCAGGTTTGTTACGGGGGTTGAGAGTGAGGGTTGAGAGTGAGTGAGATTCAGAGGTGGCCGAGCCAGGAGCCAGTGGACTTGAAATTGAATCCCTCCGCGAGCACTTCCGGTGGGACTGGCCTTGGATGAAGATCTTTCCTCTCTGAGCCTCAGTGCTCTGGTGAATGGAGCCACCTTTCCTTCTTTGTTAAGGACCAAAGGATGAAATGTCAATTGCTTAATGGCTTAGTCCACACTTGAGGCTCAGCAGGTGGGTATGGGTTTGAGACTGGAGGATTCTTCCTGGCCCTGGCAGGGGTGCTGTGTTCTCCTCTTTGTCTCTTGAAGAAGATAGAGTGGTGGCTTTGATTCTCTGCCTGCATGTCTCCACAGTGGCTCCGCATTGGCAGGCTGTGGAGCGAGGAGGGCACGAGCTCATGCAGAAACCAGTGCACAGGGAAGGGAAGTGGCTGTCCCTGTCACATGCAGCCTGGCCAGGATGAGGACTCATGATACCTTGTGACTTCCCACTAGTGCTCCTTCCACTATCGCCCATGAGCCTCTTGGGCACGTCCTGCAGTCGAGTGCTCGCAAGGCCGCCTGTGCTCCCTCCACCCTATGACACCCCTTCTCTTAATCCTCATTCAGGGCTAGGATGGCCACAGGTGCCTGTCTGAGGTCAGGGATGTCTTACTCAAGTGCACTTTTCTCCTGTAGAGAGAAGGCAGCCAGGGAGCGGGGTGGTGGGCTGAGACCTGCACAACATCAGGTTGTTTCTCTATAGAGAACAGGCTTTTCTTCGTGTCACAAGAGAGGCATTGCAAGGTAAGGCAGGGGAGGCTGTTGATGTCTCATCCAAAAAAAGCAGTGGTGGCAAGATACCTTAGAAAACATCTAGGATCATTGTGCGTGTCAGTAAGGGTAGGTGCTAAATTCTTGCTATTCAGATGCTGTCCAGGAACCAGCATCAGCATCACATGGGAGCTGTGAGAAATGCAGAGCCCCAGGCCCCCCCAGACCTGTTGAATTTGAGCCTGCCTTTTCACAACACCCAGGGGGTTTGGTGTGCACATGGCAGCTTGAGGATTGCTGCACTAAAAATGGATCCTAGTGAGGTGATGGGGATTTTTATTTTCTTTGTACATTTACGATCAGAAAAAACAGCAAAGGC
>NW_005363642.1:257308-344126 GCF_000412655.1 Myotis brandtii | reverse complement strand
GTTGGCGGGGGTGGGGGGGGGCGGGGGCCTTGTCAGGTTTCCAGCTGGCATTGTCCAAGGGCAAGTGGGGTTGTTGGGTGCAGTACTTGGGAAAAGGAAGAAAGCAAGCCTGACTTCCCTATTCTGGTGTTCGAGAAGAATAGAAACTAAACCTGCTGAACAAAGAGCAGGACTTACTGATGGACACAGGTGTCAGGGGAGATGTTCCAGGGCCTTGGGCGGGTGGGGTCTCCGTCATGAGTGACATTTCAGGATGGCCTCTTGTCTGGTGGGAACGATGTGTAGGCTGTCCTTTCCCAAAACCTCTTCCAGCAAAATAACAGTGGCAACATTTGGGGATCAGCTGTATTACTGTGTCCGCAGAGTACCTATGACTGTTTTTATCTCCGGGCCTGTGTGGTGGGAGTTCTAACTCAGGCGTTTGAGGGGCACGGTCTTGAGTCAAGGTCACAGTTCCACCAGTTAGTATTCAAATTTGAACAAAAACTGAACCGGTTACCATGGTCCACGAGACCCTTTGTGATTGGCCCCTGCCTGCCTGTATGCTTTTTACTTCCCCTTTTTTGCCTTTTGCTCACATTACAGAAGACTTCCTTCTGGGCCTGGAAAGCCAGAAGCCAGAAGCCAAGTGTGTTCCTGCCTTCTGGGCTCTACCTTGGCTGTTTGCTCTGCCTGGAACCCTGGTTGCCCATACCTTTCCATGGCTGCTCCTCTTCTTGCTCAATGTCACCTGGGCAGAGAGGCCTCCCGTGACTGCCGTGGCTGACATGGTCCTCTTGCTTGCTCCCTGTCTCATCAGCACATTTGGTTTTTCTTCCTGGTAGGACTCTCTAACATCATCTCATTTATGTCTTTACTTAGGTCCTATTTGTTTCTTCCTAATAGAATTTTTGCTCCATGAGAAAATGGCTCTTTTATAGCACTTAACTCCTGTGTCCCCAGGCCTTAGAATATTGCTGGGCACACAGTTGAAGTTAAATAAACACTGAATGAGCCAATGCACACAGTTGTTGTCCTCTCTGAGCTCCAGTTTCCCCATCTCTGGTATGGGGATCTAATACCTGGCTTGCAGGGTGGTGGTGAAAATTGTGACATAATGCATGCAGAGTACTCAGTCGAGTGCCTGGTATGCAGGAAGTGCTCAGCAAGGTCACAGTTGTTATCCATCGGGTGGCCCTGGGATGACTCAGATGAATCGCTGACCACCTCTGAGGGGATGCCCTGCTGGTGCTCCCTGGAGAAGCCCGAGTGGAGTTGCCCAGGGAGGAAGCAGTTGGTGGCAGTTCAGGACCTGTGATGTGGAGCATCTGCTCTTGGAGCTCTGACTCGGAGCCTCCTTTGCAACAGCTGCATTCTGTGTGAGGTGCATCATGACAGGTGGCTGTGTCTCTGTTGGTTGGAGTCCTGGGCCTCCTGTGGAGCATCAGATGCAGCTCTGACAGTGTCCTGTCTGGGACTTGAGTCCTTGCCCAGACCTCTCTAAGTGGAAGTGACTGCCGTGGCTGACATGGCCCTCTTGCTTCCTCCCTGTCTCATCAGCACATTTGGTTTTTCTTCCTGGTAGGACTCTCTAACATCATCTCATTTATGTCTTTACTTAGGTCCTATTTGTTTCTTCCTAATAGAATTTTTGCTCCATGAGAAAATGGCTCTTTTATAGCACTTAACTCCTGTGTCCCCAGCCCTTAGAATATTGCCGGGCGCACAGTTGAAGTTTAATAAACACTGAATGAGCCAATGCACACAGTTGTTGTCCTCTCTGAGCTCCAGTTTCCCCATCTCTGGTATGGGGATCTAATACCTGGCTTGCAGGGTGGTGGTGAAAATTGTGACATAATGCATGCAGAGTACTCAGTCGAGTGCCTGGTATGCAGGAAGTGCTCAGCAAGGTCACAGTTGTTATCCATCGGGTGGCCCTGGGATGACTCAGATGAATCGCTGACCACCTCTGAGGGGATGCCCTGCTGGTGCTCCCTGGAGAAGCCCGAGTGGAGTTGCCCAGGGAGGAAGCAGTTGGTGGCAGTTCAGGACCTGCGATGTGGAGCATCTGCTCTTGGAACTCTGACTCGGAGCCTCCTTTGCAAAAGCTGCATTCTGTGTGAGGTGCATCATGACAGGTGGCCGTGTCTCTGTTGGTTGGAGTCCTGGGCCTCCTGTGGAGCATCAGATGCAGCTCTGACAGTGTCCTGTCTGGGACTTGAGTCCTTACCCAGACCTCTCTAAGTGGAAGTTCTGTGTGTGCCATGTGTATCAGTTGGGAAAGCTTTTGGCTGCAAGTAACAGCCCAACATACAGTGTTTTGAAAAAAAGGAGGTCTTCGTGTCAGAGGTAATAGATTTCTAGTATTGGTTCACCAGCAAAATGACATCAAGGCTGGTGTCTTTGTGATTCTCTTGGCTTTCCCTCCAGGCTTGTTGCTTTATGGTAGCAAGATGCTGCTGGGCCCCACCCAATGTGTTTATGATTAGCATAAAGGATGGAAGAAGGAAGGAAGCCATTAATATCTTTTCTTTTATCAGGAAGGCATAATTTCCCCAGAACCCTCCCAGTGCACTTCTGCTTACATCTCATTAGTAGAACTTCTTAAGGCCAGCCTTATGAGAGGCTTAGGAAAGGAGTAATTAGGTATTGCAGTGGCATGGGAAAAGGATGATGGAGATAATGGTGAGATCCACCAACAAGCAGTGCCTGCATACTAGGAAACATATATGTGTGTGTGTGTGTGTGTGTGTGTGTGTGTGTTTAATTCATTTTTATTGATATCTGAGAGGAAGGGAGAGGGAGACAGACACAGAAACATCAATGATGAGAGAGAATCATTGATCAGCTGCCTCCTGCACACCCCCTACTCGGGATTGAGCCCTCAACCTGGGCAGGTGCCCTTGACTGGAATCAAACCCTGGACCTTTCAGTCCGCAGGCTGATGCTCTATCCATGAGCCAAACCAACTAGGGCAGGAAACCAATATTTTAAATTAGATCATTGGTTCTCAACTGGAGATAATTTTGTTCCCCAGAGGGCATCTAGAGGCATTTTTTAAAGTAAGATTTTTTTTTATTGCTTTTTACAGAGAGAGGAAGGGAGAGGGAGAGACAGAGAGACATCCATGTGAGAGGTGTAAGAGAGAGGAAGGGAGAGGGAGAGACAGAGAGACATCCGTATGAGAGGTGTACATCGACCAGCTGCCCCCTGCACGTCCCCTGCTGGGAATTGAGGCTGCAACCCAGGCATGTTCCCTGACTGGGAATCGAACCGGCAACTTTTCGATGCAGGGGGATGATACTCAATCAACTGAGCCACACCAGCCAGGGCTAGAGACATTTTTTGTTGCCACAGCTAGGGTGTGCACGTGTGTACATGTGTGTGCATGTGCACACTAATAGTATTTAGTGGATTGAGGCCAGGGATGCTGCTAGACATCCTACAATTCATAGGGTAGCCTCCACCATCTGGCCCAAATGTCAGTAGCGCCAAGGTTGAGAAGCCCAGAGTTAGACTGCTCCAGACACATTCTTCAAATTTGGGGACCATAGTTTAGATGTTTTCCCTGTTACAGTGACTGAGAAATGGTCAAACTTCATTGTGATGATGTAGATTATTGGTGCCGGTCCGGATTTTATTAAAGAGAAGGCTGATCCTAGTTGGGGACAGCTGTGTACTGTGTGTCAGAAAGTCTTACTAGAAGGCTAATGTCAAACAGAACTAATTAAGCCTTGTTGCATTTCAGGATCACAGAATAATGACATGAAAAGACAATTTCTGCTGGAGCGACTGCTGGATGCCGTGAAACAGGTAAGAGGAAAGCTCATGTTTGACCTTGAGATCAAGTAGTAGTGTTAGATAATTCATGGGGAAGTCATTTCTGTCCTTCTATATAGACAGACTTACTTACTCTCATGTGGTATCTGGAATAGTGAGGCCAGTAGTTTCCCCCAGAAAATGAGAGAGCAGGGAAGGCGATCAGAGGTAGGGACAGAGGTGTTCCTCTCTAAAGCCCTCCGGAGACCTCATCCTTCAAGGATGTCCCTTAGAGAAGGGTGTTGATGTGGGTTTCAACTCTTATGGGTACCAACCATGGTGGTTGGGTTAGGACTTTGTGAGCATAAGAACAGAGATGAGGAGGAATGAACCATGCCCAGGATCGATGATGTGGATCCTTCAGGTGGGCTCTGCTCTGATTGGTTGATGCTATTTTGATGCCTGGTTTTTGGCTGGGTGGGAAGTGAGCTTTGACATAAGCTGGCTTAAGTTTGTTTGTCTGCATGTACCACATGCATCATTTATTGCACATTCAACATGTGCTGGGCTCTCTGCTAAGTGCTTTACATTTAATCCTTCCAGCCACCCTGTGAGGTAGTTCCTACAATTATTTCCATTTTATGGATAAAGAAACTGAAGCTCAGAAAGGCCCAATAACTTGCTTAAGGTGTCACAGTCAATAAGTAGCAAGCAGAGCTGGGATCCAGCCCTGGGAATTCTGGGTAGCTCACATTTCAGAAGGGGCGACTGACAATCATATGCATGCAATCACATGCTGTGTGAAATCAGTATAGGGAGATAGGAGATAAACACTTTATTAAAGGTGTGTGTTACGTGTTGATTGTGTTAGGTGTTAGGTGAGCTCAGAGACTTCACCATCTGCCCAAACTTGGAGGTGTCCTGATACAGTGCAAACAACACAGGCTCAAGTGTAGCTGAGTCAAAGGCCAGTTTCATTTCTTCCCAGCTGTGTGTGCTTGGGCAATTCATCTAGCCTCTCTGGGCATCCTCCTCCGTAATCTGCTCACTGATCTCCACAGGGCTGTTGAGCGAATTGCATTTATTAAGTAGGGAAAGGCCTGGCCAGCTCTTGGTCCACTGTCAATTCAGAGCACACGTATTTGTTTCTTCTTTCTTTGCTCCAGAAATGGAAAATATGACAAGAAGCACTAGCCAGTTTGGCTCCATGTGTAGAGCGTCGGCCTGCGGACTGAAGGGTCCTGGGTTTGATTCTGGTCAAGGGCACATGCCTGGGTTGCGGGTTTGATCCCCAGTAGGGAGTGTGCAGGAGGCAGCCGGTTAATGATTCTCTGCATCATTGTTGTTTCTATCTCTCTCTCCCTTTCTCTCTGAAATCAATAAAAATATATTTAAAAAAAGAAAATAAAATATGACAAGAAAATGAGGAGGCAAGTGGAACCACTTTAAGTGTAGTAGTTAGGGTTAGGGTTAGGGTAAATAAATTGGAGCTTATGCCCAGATCTGCCATGATTGGTGGTATTATTTGGGGGGAACGAAAGTGTTGTACATGTATACCTTTTAAAGATCAACTTTATTGAGGTATAATTTTCATACAATAAGATAAACCAATTTTGAGTGCAAAGTTCTATAAGTTTTGACAAATGTATCATTTAAAATATATATATAATAAGTTCAGGAATCTTGTAAGCCTGCTACTCTTTAAAAGAGAAGAGTGGATAGTGGTGATGGGTGCACAATATTGTGAATTGAATTGTATAACTAGAAATGGTTAAACTGGTGATTTTATGTTTTCTATATTTTATTGCAATTAAAAAAAAAAAAAGGAGAACAGTTTGCTTTTGTTTGTACCCACCCTGGGAAAATTGTCACTTAGCACAACTAGACGACTTGTTTGGAGCATAATTTTTTTTTTTATTCTCACCTAAGGATATGTTTTTATTGATTTTAGAGAGAGGAAGAGAAAGAGAGAGCAGGGGTGGGGGGAAACATCGATGTGAGAGAGACATATTGATCAGTTGCCTCCTGTACATGCCACGACCAGGGATTGAACCTGAAACCTAAGTATGTGCCCTGACCGGGAATTGAACACACAATTTTTTGGTGTACAGCACAACGCTCCAACCAACTGAGCCACCTGGCCAGGGCTGAAGGGTGATTTGTACTGTCATAATTTTCTAGTCATTCATAACAACCTTGGGCCCTGTCAAAAGGGAACCATCATTGCAGATTTGTGGAAGTTTTAATTATTGCCTATTAAGAGCCCTGTGTTATGGACAGCCAGCTGCTGACACATAAAGTTTCCTAGATAATGTGCAAAAGCTGTGTGCTTCTGTTTTCCTCTTAGCATTGTTTTCCCACAAGGCTCACTCTGTACAAGTGGGAGGGAGATAAGGACTTCCTTTAAGTGGCGGCTGGAAGGCTGGTGTCCACTGTCTTATGTCTTGGGCTGACACCCAGGACAAAGGGACACACTGACTCGGCACCCAGCGTTTCTGGCCCCATGTCCCTGGCAGAGCCTGAGGGCCTGTGTGGACTGTTTTGTGACAGTTGAGTGTCCCATCCCAACAGCTGACCTCAGCGGCTTCTTTTTCTGTGCAGTGCCAGATCCGCTTCGGAGGGAGAAAGGAAATCGCCTCGGATTCTGACAGCAGGTAAATATGTTGCTTCTACAACCATTTGCCTTCAAGAGCATAAAGGTGGCTAGAGGTGACCAGCTCCTGTGGCTGCCTCCGCAGCCAGTGCAGTGAGTAAGTCTGGGTGGCCTGCAGCCCGTCTGGGCAGTGCTGCTCTGACGCATTCCCAGCTTCCCACAATTCTCCTTCTTGGAATCTATTGAGGGAATTACTTGAAATACCTGCTGCATAAAGTTACTTGCAGGGAAATTTATATTGATGAAAACTTGGAAATTTAAATGCTTGACAGTTGGGAAATGGTTAATAAAGTGTAGTGCATCAGTAGAGTAGAATATTATGTAGCCATTAATTGATGTCTGTGCAGAATTTAAAAAAATATTTTTATTGATTTCAGAGAGGAAGGGAGAGGGAGAGAGAGAGAGAGAGAGAGAGAGGGAGAAACATCAAGGATGAAAGGGAATTATTGATCAGCTGCCTCCTGCACACCACCTACTGGAATTGAACCTAGGACCTTTTAGTCTGTAGGCCAATGCTCTATCCACTGAGCCAAACGTGCCATGGTTGTACAGAATTCTTTTAAAGGAGAAAATGCATATGTAGAATTAAAAATGATATATTTAGTAAAAATAATGAGAGCAGGATACAAAATTATATGGATGCAAAGTGATCCTAGTTATGTTAAACAACTCTGGCAAAAAATGTACCAAAATGTGAACAGAGATAATATTGGAAACCTTTATATTTCCTGATATTTTTTATATTTTTAAAAAGGAGAGTCTTTTATTTATTTTTAAAATTTATTTGTTGATTTTAGAGAGAGGAAGGGAGAGAGAAAGAGAGAAACATCTCTTTGTTGCACTTATTTATGCATTCATTGGTTGTTTCTTGTATGTGCCCTGACTGGAGATCGAACCCACAATCTTGGCGTATCGGAAAAATACTCCATTTGACAACTGATCTAACCGGCCAGGGTCTATTTTTCATATTTTATACTGTGATTGTGTTTCTTTTATAATTTAAATAAACTCCTTAAAGTTGCCATTGACCTTCATGACTCAGGAAAGGCTGACATAATCACATAAGTTTGTAACATTGGGAGGCGACTCAAAGGTTTGGGCAACGTGGAGAGACACAGGCATTTGCTGGAAAGGCTGTGTCAAGTCAGCAGCGCTGACTCATGCCCTGCAGCGTGGACAGTCAGGAGGCACGTTCCTGCAAAGGAAGCTAAGGGAAGGGGACGCCTTGCTCAGCGCTCATCTCATCCTGGAGACTTTCCACATCCCGCACCCTCTTACCCCAACCCACCCAGCTCCCACTTCTCTCCTCTGTCCTCTCACACCCTTGTTCTCTGTGACACTTTGCCCCACGGCATCCTAATAGAGCCGTGGGGACCATTTGAAACTGGTGCATATTTAAGGTGGTACCTTCTCCCTTATTGCCGGAAGCCGGTCCATCCTTGCTGCTTGACACAGTCGCTGCAGGAAAGAAACATCTTTGTTTCTGCCACCAGGCCTGGCATATATAGCATATTGTTCTTAATATGTTTGCTCTCCTTAGCACCATGTGTTTTAACCAAGGTCACCTCTCCAAGAAAGGTTGTTTCCCCAGGTGGGGATTTTTCCCTGAGGTTAGGGAGGGGATACAACCCCTAAAAGGAGAACAGTTTGCTTTTGTTTGTACCCACCCTGGGAAAATTGTCACTTAGCACAACTAGACGACTTGTTTGGAGCATAATTTTTTTTTTTATTCTCACCTAAGGATATGTTTTTATTGATTTTAGAGAGAGGAAGAGAAAGAGAGAGCAGGGGTGGGGGGAAACATCGATGTGAGAGAGACATATTGATCAGTTGCCTCCTGTACATGCCACGACCAGGGATTGAACCTGAAACCTAAGTATGTGCCCTGACCGGGAATTGAACACACAATTTTTTGGTGTACAGCACAACGCTCCAACCAACTGAGCCACCTGGGCAGGGCTGAAGGGTGATTTGTACCGTCATAATTTTCTAGTCATTCATAACAAGCTTGGGCCCTGTCAAAAGGGAACCATCATTGCAGATTTGTGGAAGTTTTAATTATTGCCTCTTAAGAGCCCTGTGTTATGGACAGCCAGCTGCTGACACATAAAGTTTCCTAGATAATGTGCAAAAGCTGTGTGCTTCTGTTTTCCTCTTAGCATTGTTTTCCCACAAGGCTCACTCTGTACAAGTGGGAGGGAGATAAGGACTTCCTTGAAGTGGCGGCTGGAAGGCTGGTGTCCACTGTCTTATGTCTTGGGCTGACACCCAGGACAAAGGGACACACTGACTCGGCACCCAGCGTTTCTGGCCCCGTGTCCCTGGCAGAGCCTGAGGGCCTGTGTGGACTGTTTTGTGACAGTTGAGTGTCCCATCCCAACAGCTGACCTCAGCGGCTTCTTTTTCTGTGCAGTGCCAGATCCGCTTCGGAGGGAGAAAGGAAATCGCCTCGGATTCTGACAGCAGGTAAATATGTTGCTTCTACAACCATTTGCCTTCAAGAGCATAAAGGTGGCTAGAGGTGACCAGCTTCTGTGGCTGCCTCCGCAGCCAGTGCAGTGAGTAAGTCTGGGTGGCCTGCAGCCCACCGGGCAGTGACTGCTCTGACGCATTCCCAGCTTCCCACAATTCTCCTTCTTGGAATCTATTGAGGGAATTACTTGAAATACCTGCTGCATAAAGTTACTTGCAGGGAAATTTATATTGATGAAAACTTGGAAATTTAAATGCTTGACAGTTGGGAAATGGTTAATAAAGTGTAGTGCATCAGTAGAGTAGAATATTATGTAGCCATTAAATTGATGTCTGTGCAGAATTTAAAAAATATATTTTTATTGATTTCAGAGAGGAAGGGAGAGGGGGAGAGAGAGAGAGAGAAACATCAAGGATGAGAGGGAATTATTGATCAGCTGCCTCCTGCACACGACCTACTGGAATTGAACCTAGGACCTTTTAGTCTGTAGGCCGATGCTCTATCCACTGAGCCAAACGTGCCATGGCTGTAAAGAATTCTTTTAAAGCAGAAAATGCATATGTAGAATTAAAAATGATATATTTAGTAAAAATAATGAGAGCAGGATACAAAATTATATGGATGCAAAGTGATCCTAGTTATGTTAAACAACTCTGGCAAAAAATGTACCAAAATGTGAACAGAGATAATATTGGAAACCTTTATATTTCCTGATATTTTTTATATTTTTAAAAAGGAGAGTCTTTTATTTATTTTTAAAATTTATTTGTTGATTTTAGAGAGAGGAAGGGAGAGAGAAAGAGAGAAACATCTCTTTGTTGCACTTATTTATGCATTCATTGGTTGTTTCTTGTATGTGCCCTGACTGGAGATCGAACCCACAATCTTGGCGTATCGGAAAAATACTCCATTTGACAACTGATCTAACCGGCCAGGGTCTATTTTTCATATTTTATACTGTGATTGTGTTTCTTTTATAATTTAAATAAACTCCTTAAAGTTGCCATTGACCTTCATGACTCAGGAAAGGCTGACATAATCACATAAGTTTGTAACATTGGGAGGCGACTCAAAGGTTTGGGCAACGTGGAGAGACACAGGCATTTGCTGGAAAGGCTGTGTGAAGTCAGCAGCGCTGACTCATGCCCTGCAGCGTGGACAGTCAGGAGGCACGTTCCTGCAAAGGAAGCGAAGGGAAGGGGACACCTTGCTCAGCGCTCAACTCATCCTGGAGACTTTCCACGACCCCGCACCCTCTTACCCCGACCCACCCAGCTCCCACTTCTCTGTCCTCTCACACCCTTGTTCTCTGTGACACTTTGCCCCACGGCATCCTAATAGAGCCATGGGGACCATTTGAAATTGGTGCATATTTAAGATGGTACCTTCTCCCTTATAAATCTGTCCCTCTTTGTTTTCCCCCATAACACTTATCACCAACTCGCACTGCACATTGTGCTTTTCTATTCCCATACCGTAAAGTCAGCTCTGTGTGGGCATGATGTTATTATGCTGTCTTGTTCACTGACGTAGTCGCAGTCCCTAGAATGGAGATAAGAAACGCCCTAACCTTTGTAATAGAAATTGACAGGATTAAAATCGGCTGGTATAAATATAGATGTAACAAGACAATAAACATCAGATCCTGATCAGTTCCTAACCAGAACTCCGACCAGAACTTTGGCTGGAGATCCTGGCTAGAGGTCCTGACTAGGCTGCTGATCAACTGAAGGCTGTCTCCATGTCATTCCTTCTTCGCCGACTCCGTCCACACCTTTGGGGACCCCTGGACCTGCTGGGGTTGGACCCCAGCATCTTATAAATCTGTCCCTCTTTGTTTTTCCCCATAACACTTATCATCAACTCGCACTGCACGTTGTGCTTTTCTATTCCCGTACCGTAAAGTCAGCTCTGTGTGGGCATGATGTTATTATGCTGTCTTGTTCACTGACGTAGTCGCAGTCCCTAGAAACATCGAGAAGGTGCTCAGTGAAGATGCGTGGTCTGGTTGAGTGTGTACATTGCATCACACCATCGTCAAGTGTTTAAATAACTGCCACCCTAAGGCTTGTCAGCTTTGAGGGAAGGGGAGCTTCTCCATTTTCTTTACTTCTCAGCGTTTTGCACAAACATTGTATGCCTGTCACGCATTAGGTTCTCAGTGTACGTTTGTGGCATTAGATCATTAGACTGAGGTATTGCTTCAGTTCTCCCAGCAGGCTGTTAGTGTGCCCTGGGCAGGCTGGCACAAGAGTGCATGGACAGCCATGGCTTTGAATCCTGGCTCCTCCTCTTTTCAGCTGTGTTCCTTGCCTGAGCCCAAGAATTAGGTCTACTGTGATACTGTGATTTACAAAAAGATATACATTTGTTCTTTGTCCCCATTTCTGGTACTGAGCTCCTAAAACCCCTGGGATTTTCAAAGTGATGATATCCATAAAGGTGTCTTGTTATTCACCATAGTGACTTCTGGAAAGCACCAAAGGTTAGGGACTGGTTTCCAGGAGAACCATATGATTAGAGGGATGGAACTTTAGTCCCATACCCGCCTTTGGGGAGGGGAGAGGGACTGGAGATTGAGTTCAGTTGCCAATGGCCAGTGATTCAATCATTTATGCCTGTGTGGCGAAGCCTCCATGAAAACCCAAAGGACAGGGTTCAGAGAGTTCTGGGCGGGGAACACTTGAGTGCAGGGAGAAGGGCCCTCTCTGAGAGAGCGTGGTAGCTCCACGCCCTTCCCACTCACTTCACCCTGTGTGCTTCTTCCATCAGGCTGCTCCTGAGTTCTATCCTTTCCTAATAAACTGGTGATCTAGTAAGTTAGATGTTTCTCCGAGTTCTGAGAGGCCCTCTAGCAAATTAATCAAACCCAAAGACGGGCTCATGGGAACCTCTGAGGTGTATAGTTGGTCAGTCAGAAGCACACGTAACAACCTGGAGTTGCGTCTGTCACCTGAAGTCAGGGGCTGGTGCAGTCTTGTAGGACTGAGGCCTTAACCCGTAGGATCTGACACTGTCTCCAGGTAGAAGTGTCAGAATTGAGTTGAATTGTAGGACACCCAGCAATGTTGGAGAATTGCTTGGTGATATGGGGAAAACCCAAACATCGGTATCTACCTAGCCAGTTGTAAGGATTAAGTTACATGCTGTGTGTAAAATGCCAGACATGTAGGAGTGTTAGTTTTATTCCATACTAGAGGCCCGGGGCATGAAATTCGTCATGGGTAGGGTCCCTAGGTGTGGCCTGCGATTAGGGCTGATCAGGATCTTCCAGCTGCCGGCTGGGGCCTTCCTTCCCCAGCTGCCAGCTGTCGGCTGGGGCCTTCCTTGGTTCTGCGCCGCCCCCTGGTAGTCAGCACACATCATAGCAGCGATTGAACTCCTGGTCTCCTGGTCGAACTCCCGAGGGGACACTTTGCATATTAGCTATATATATATATCCTTGCCCCTCAGGGAGTGAAGTCTGGCTGGGATAGGTGTTACTCAGCTTGTGACCCCTACCCATGCAGGTAGTAGACTGCAAAAAGGTGGAAGGGCAAAAGTGAATCAGCGAGCTTTGTTACTGTTCTTTTTTGCTGACAAAGGAACAATTGAAGATGGGGGATTTCTTTCCTTGTAACTCTGGGCAGAGTTCTCAGTCTCTGGAAAATGGAACTTGTGTACATGCCTCTTCCCACATCATGTCCTCCAGGAATCTAAGCCCGTGTGTCCACTAAGAAGATAGAAATAACTGGAAGAGGTTTTCCATGAAAGGCCAAGTGTCATCTTCACATGCATTTCACATTTACTGCCTTAGGAAAAGTTTTAGGCAGGATGTGAGGTGTTGGCTTGTGATTGCAGATCAGCTGGTCGGATGGACAGCAGTAGGAACTTTTGAAAGACTGTCTGCCAGGGCTCAATGGTAAAAAGCAACAGAAATCTGTTCCGATTGAGGATATTGTGACCTTAGGGAATTGATGGCAGGCCAGGTTTGGGAACAGGAAGGAGTCAGGCAGCTGTGGAAGGCTAGAAACTTGAAGTAAGAGTCCAGAAATGGTCTCCTAGAAGGAACGGTGATCCAATTAAGGCCCTCGCTGCTGGAGTGAACGCCAGCTGTTTTCCGACTCTCTCCTTCTGCTCAAGGTTGGCATTCCAGGGAGGAAGCGCCTGACCGCTCAGTCTCACGTCACTTGGCCACCTTCTGGCCACTGGCAGAAGGATCCGGCTGAAGGAGTTTCTTGGGACCCCGATGGCTTGTGTAGTGCAAAGATGTCTACTTGGGTTCACCTTCCCATCAAGATAGTATCCAGGGAAGAAGAAATAAACCTTCAAAATGACATCTGGGTGCTGTTAGGAAGGTGGATAAATACAGGGTGGCCAACATGCCCAGCAGTTGTCCCCTGTCGCTGCTCTATCGGGATGATAATCTTTCTGTGACAGCCTTGTCTGGTTTAAAAATGCTGATGTCTATGTCATCAGTCTCATTTGATCCTCAAAAGAATCCCAGGAGAACAAGAGGGGGCTACATTTTCCACTTTCATGGGCATACAAGTTTGGAGGCTGGTCACTGGTGCAGCATTTATTTGCCGTCTCCTGGGCACACGCCTCGGTTAGGTGGGTCGCATGGTTGGTAGGTAGTAGAACGGGACTTCATGTTCCCAGTGTGGTCCTCACTGACACTACATCCCCCTTTGTTCTTCTAGCTGAGTTTCTAGCAATTACTTAACATTATTTTAAGTGTTAAAAGTCACTGCATTAAATTCCTTTCAATTGCCTAGTGGCTCAGTTACTAGTATTTTCCTTTAAATTCTCTTTGTCTTACTGATATTGGGGAAAGACTTGGTTTGGTGTTGATAATATTAAGTTGAATTTGATGAAATTGCCAATATTTGATTGTTTTTGACCTATAAAAATAACAGCATCATACAGCTCAGAATAATAATCTCTAACAGCCCCTTCTCTTCAAGCAGAGTGTGCGGGTTCCAGGCTCAGCCTCCCTTTAGGGCTTTCTAGAGCCCATCATGCAGGCTTTCTATTTTCAGTAGCAGTAGAGTTTTCCTTGTAAAACAGGCTTATGTGAAAAAAGCGAGTCAAATTCAAGACAAGTAACTAATACATATCTCAGATGTGACAAAAGTGGCAAGGTGTTTGTGACTGGAGTTTGGGAAGAGTGCTGGTAGGACTGAAGCTGATGTTTGGTTTTTGGACCTACGTGGTGCACAGTATTTAGCTGCTAAAACCAAAATGCCAAGTGTGAGTGAGTGTGAGTGTGCAGGCCCATGTGGGAGAAAGATTTGTTAGATCTTGCAGAATACTACGGGGCAAGATGCAACCGCCCTCACCTGAGTGTGAAACAACATTTGCACAAAGGGGAGTGACAGGCAGGGCTTGCTTTTTCCTATCAGATTTTGTCCTTAGAAACCTCAGAGGAAGTGGGGCAGGCGCTGGGCTCCATGATGCATGTTTCTCTTCGTCCTCCCCTCCCCTTCCTCCCCCTCCCCTCTCGTTTCACGAGTTTGTGTGTCATCCTTGGACAGGGGCCATGCTTATCTTCTCTGTATCGTTCCAGTTTTAGTATATGCGCTGCCGAATTGAGGGCTCTCTTCGTCCTTTTCTGTTGGCATTGTTTTCTGCTCTTTTTTCCCCTCAGAACTAAGGCCCATTCTTGTGCTTCATTAAAATTACTCACATTCTGTCAGTCAGACTTGGCCTGTGGAGAGGCTGTAGCGTATCTCTTGATATAATGGCCCAGGAAGTCAGCAGGCCCTGGAAGTTTCCTCAAAGACTAGGTACATTATAGTTCCACAGAAGCATCTTCCTCCCACGTGGAATTACAGAACATGATCTGGAAGTTTTCCTTTGGAATTATAAATAGCAACCCAAACTGCAGGGCAGAAGAATGAGCGTGGACTTTGGAATTTAGGCTCTGAATCCTGGCATTGCCATCCTGGGTCTTGTTGAACTGTGGGCAAGTTTCTGGGCTTCCTGTGCCTCAGTGTCCTCATCCGTAAGCAGGGATGGTAGCACTAACATTTACTTCGTAGAGCTGCTCTGAGTTAGTTCACGTTAGAACAGGGCCTGGCAGCTAGTAAGTTCCAGCTATTGTTATAGTCATCAGAGTTTTATGTCTTGACACTTGGCAAATAAATATTCTCTGCACACTGGGTCTCTTTGCCATTATGTCTTTGGGGATGAGTCTCAGAACATTTAGAAATTGCAGGTTTTTGTGACCCTTTCATTTGACTGTAAGAAGAAATCAGAGAAGAGCATTTTTTCTCCTTTACAAGCCTGCCAGGAAAGAGGGATTGTTTTGGTGATTTTTCTGTACCTGTTGAGGAATTAAGAACATTTTTGAACTTTTTAGAAGGAAATCAGCTGCCCTTTGCCGTTCCCTGATGTTATTCTTAGGGCATGTATTCCTCGGGACACTTATGAAACCAGATGGCTTTTCCAGGCATTCCTTTTCCTCTGTTAAATGTCTCTGGATCTTCATCATGTGATTTTTATCTTCAATTGCCACAAGTTTCTTACCAGCCTCTTATTAGTGTGAGGTGTTGACTAGATGTTTTAATTCTTCTTAGCCTGGCGGAAAATTCTGAGATTCATTGATTAGATTCTTTATTCCCCATCCTGAGTACTTTAATTCCACTTTGAGGCTCTGTAGTAGGTGGTTCTACACTGCATTTTCTTTTATTTTACTATATTGATCAAACGAATTGATTTTCTCCTTTAGGAAAAAGAGTATTTTTAGCAATTAGGGAACTCTAGGACATTTAGCAAGTCTGAGCACATTTCCAGGCCTGAATTTTAATAAATATTTATATTGTTTATATTGATAATTGTTGAGAGTAGTGCTTGGCCCATTGGAAACAATATGTAAGCGCTGTCAGCACCATCCTGATAGGGGAGAGAGGCCATGAGCATGAAGTATGAGCTTTGGTGTCAGACATACTTGTCTGTTGCCCACATGGCCACAAACCACCAGTTACCAGCTGTTTAATTTGGGACTTAGCTTCTCTAGACCTCTGTTGCACCGTCTGGAAAATCAGATGATGATCATGTTGCCCACTTCCTGGGGTTGTAGTGAGGATTAGATGTAATAATGTTTACTTGGCACACCCAGTAAGAACTTAATAAACTTAATATGTTTCCTCTCTGTGTCTAGACATACCAGTGTTTTGGCTGCTTTGGAAACTGAAGGCTAGAATGATTGCTCATTAGCTCCTCCATTCAATAGATATGTACTTACAGATCATTACTGGCATTGGGGATGCAAACTGGATGAGATGGTTGTGTCTTCAAGAAACTCAAAATTGAGTCAGGGAAATAGACATGTAAATTGTGGGCAGTCATGGTGGCCTGTAGTAATAATTACATAGTCCAGACGTGAGAGGTGTGAACAGGGTCCTTAGTGGTCACATGGGCAGAACGGGAATTCCAGGCAGCAGGAATAGCAAATGCGAAGGTACAGGGATGTGCAAGAAAATGGTGGGATCGTAGATGATTTGCCCTGTGTGTTGAGGAGTGGGCTGGAAAGTCATTACTAGATTCTTCTCTTGCTGTCATGGTGAAGTTTTGAACTTCATTCATTAGGGTGTTCTTTCTTTTTAAAAAAATCCTCGCTTGAGGATATGTTTTCATTGAATTTTTTTTTCTTTAGGGAGGGAGGGAGGGAGGGAGAGAGAGAGAGAGAGAGAGAGAGAGAGAGAGAGAGAAAGAGAGAGAAACATTAATTGATTGCCTTCCAGGGATCGAACCCACTACCTAGGTATGTGCCCTGACCAGAATCAAACTCCCAATCTCTCATTGTCTGACCAACTGAGTCACCCAGCCAGGGCAGGGTATTATTTCTTAAATTATGGCTATTTGTATGCCATTTTCACAATTTTTGCCACATCTGTATACTATATGAGCCAGAGATTGGCTTGAGGTGGAATTTCAAGGACCTGTCTACTCTGGTCTTGTCTTCATTAATACCATCAGTGACTTCAAAGATTGATGGCTTGTTACAGTTTTATCTTTACACATTGAAATGATTAACATAAAAATTGTTCATCTCTGTTCCCCCTAAAATCAGGTCATGTACTATATACGCATAGCAAAGTGTGGTGTGGGTAAGTAAGAAACAAAGATAGATAAGGGCATGACTACATTTTAGGAGACTAGTTTTCTGTTGTGGATGCCAAGGGGTTGAAAGGGGTGAGATGGGTCTAGGAGAGCAGCGAGAGGTGGCTGTGCAGTGGAAGTGGTTGTATTGGGGGAAGACACAGGATTGAGAAGCCTTAGGACTAAGCATTGATAAGACTGGGTGGTGCTGGATGTGGCCAGAAATCAGAACAAATGTGTGTTGTTTTGAACTTTTTTATATTTTTTAAGCAAGCTTTTGGTGTGGAGTTTCTTTCTCCTAGGCTATGGACTCCAGTCAAACTTGGAGATATTGGCCAATGACTTAGTGTCACATTTATGTGTCCTCATTTCCCATTTATTCACTCCTGCATCTAGGACTCTTGCTTTTCTCGATGCTCTTTCCCCTTTGATTTACCAGTGGAACATTCATTTGATTTCTTTTTACATGCCTGTTGGCCATCCTCTAACCTTCACACTTACAGTATCTTGAAAACTACTGCCTTGTGAGTTTTCACTATTATCAAGTTTATTTTTTTGTCTACTTTTTTTTGGGTCTTTTTATTCCTACCATATGTTCTTCTTCCTCCCTTTGGGTAACTGAAGTTAATGATGAGGAATTATTTGTTTTATGCCCCCCCCCCATGTTCTTATAGTCTTTTAAAAAGAAAATATACATGTATATATATATATACACACACACAGGTTTTATTGCCAGTGTTTTATAAAACTTGAATTATGTATATAAATGCTCTGCATCTGTGTTATCTCCCTTAGCATTACCCTGTCAAAATCTTTCCAAGTTACAGTTCTAATAATTATTTTTAAAAGGCTGAATTATACCCCTGACCGGTTTGGCTCAGTGGATAGAGCGTCGGCCTGCGGACTCAAGGGTCCCAGGTTCAATTCCGGTCAAGGGCATGTACCTTGGTTGCGGGCACATCCCCAGTAGGGGGTGTGCAGGAGGCAGCTGATAGATGTTTCTCTCTCATCGATGTTTCTAGCTCTCTGTCCCTCTCCCTTCCTCTCTGTAAAAATATATTTAAAAAAAAAAATAAAAGGCTGCATTATATTATACAATGCAGATGTACAATCTAGCTCTCTGTCCCTCTCCCTTCCTCGCTGTAAAAATATATTTAAAAAAAAAGTAAAAGGCTGCATTATATTATACAATGCAGATGTACACACAGTTGCCTATGAAGTAATACTTTGTGTCCAATTTTTACTACTATAGACAATGAAACAGTAGACATCCTTGAGCATCTTTTCTTATATTTTGAGGGTTTTATTTCTTTAGCTTACACTTCCAGGATGTTGGGTTGCTTTGTCAAAGAGAATATGTGTTTATTTTTAGTAGTTGTGGTCAGGTATTTTTCTAAAAATTTCTACCAGCAGTGCAGGAGACTACCCTTTTTCTTTCTTGCTAACAATAGTTTTGAGTGTTGTTTTGAAGTTTTTTTAGTCTGATGGGTAAAAAGTTGTGGCTCACTGTTACTTTAATTTGCATTTCCTTGATTGCTAATGAATTTCAGTATCTTTAAAAAAATTTTCCCCCCTTTTAATCCTCACCCGAGAATATTTTTTTCCATTGATTTTTAGAGAGAGTGGAAGGAAGTGGGGAGGGAGAGAGAGAAAGAGTGAGAGAGAGAGGATAGAAAAACATCATTGTGACAGAGACACATCAATTGGTTGCCTCCCACATGCACCCCAACCAGGGGCGGGGATTGGACCTGCAACCCAGGTATGTGCCCTTGACCAGGAATCGAACCCACAACACTCTGGCTGACACTCTAACCACTGAGCAATGCTGGCCAGGGCTAGATCTGTAATTTTAAAAATAATTGTCCTAAATTGGTTTCTTAGCATTGTGGTACTTTCTTGGCCATTAGTAAGGTTGAATATCTTTTCATATGTTTATTGGCCAACTACATTTCCTTCTTTCGTGGTTTGTTCATCTTCCTTAATTTTTTATTTTATTTTTTGAGTTTCTTGTCTTTTTTTTTAATCCATTTGTAGAAAGCCCTTCATGTACTATAACTATTAATCCTTTTTCAGTTATATGTGCTGTAAATATTTTCTCTGTCATTTATTGTTTTACTATATTTGTAATATCTTTTTGTTTGTTTGTTTTTTTGTTAATCCTTACCTGAGGATATTTTCAATTGATTTTTAGAGAGAGTGGAAGGGAAAGGGAGAGAGGGAGAGAGAGAAACATTGATGTGAGAGAGACACATTGATTGGTTGTGTTCCGTATGCGTCCTGACCAGGGCTGGGGATTGAGCCTGCAACCGACATATGGGCCCTTGTCTGGGAATTGAACCTGAGACCCTTCAGTCTGTGGGCTGACACTCTATCCACTGAGTCATTCTGGCTAGGTCATTTTTGTGATATCTTTTGCCACGTAGAAATTTAAAAATTTTATGCAATTAATTTTATGAACCTTTAAAATGTTGGTTTTAAAGTATCCTGTCTTGAGATTCTTTTGTATTTTTCTCTATTATTTTAACACTTTATAATTTTACACTTTTATTTTTCTTTGATGCAGATCTTCCTGGAATTTAGTTCTGTCTGTGCTTTGAGATAATTTACTCTTATTTTCTTTCAGCCCTATAGCTACTGGTGTCAGTGCCACTGGTTAAATAGCCCACTCTTGCCCATTAGAATTGAGGTGCTACCATTATTATATATAACATATTTTCATATTTATTTGGATATTTGGGAGTCTCTGTACTGCTCCATCAATTTGTTTATCCTTGTACTAAAGCCACACTGTCAAGGCCTCCTTGTGATTATTGTTGGAATTGTATTAAATTTATACATTAATTTGGGAATAATTGATATTTTAATTTTTCCATTCAGGAAAGTGGTATTTCTATTTATTTTGATCTTTATGCTTTTTAAGAACATATGGTTTTCTTCATATAGGACTTGTATCTTTCATGTTAAAAATATGATTTATTTTAATTTTTTAATATTGTAAATGTAATTCTCCTCTCCCACTTTGTCTACTTGAAAAAGTCAGCTTTTAATGCTATAGTTTTTTATTGTAATATTTTTTATTTTTGACCGGAATCGAACCTGGGACCTTTCAGTCCGCAAGCCGACGCTCTATCCACTGAGCCAAACCGGTTTCGGCTATAGTTTTTTTATTGTAATATTTTTTATTCATGAATTAGAAACATTTTATAACTTTTTATAGATTTTTTCATGTATCATTATAATCCAAGCTTTAAAAAATTGCTATTTCAAATTCTCTATAAATATTTTAAATAGTTGCATGATTTTTCCTCACCATAACTTTTAAACCATAATTCTTCATTCTTTATCTATAGCTCAAGGTAGCAGTATTTCTGGTTCTTGAGTCGTGGATTCTTTTTAAATATTTGTTTTAGAAAAAGTGCTAAATTTCAGAAAGGCATAGAGGTAAGAAAGATATCACCAGTAATTCTTTTACCAAGTAGCTCTTAATTTTTCACATACGTCCCTTCAGAATTAAAAACACACACACACATTTTGGAGCTAGTTAGAGGTGATGGCTGTACAGCACTTTTTAAAGAAATGTTTTTATTGATTTTTAAAGGGAGAGGAAAGTGGGGGGGGGGAAGAGAGAGAGAGAGAGATGGAGAGAGAGAGAGATGAGAGAGAAACATTGGTCGGTTGCCCTCCATATGCACCCGGACCAAACCTGAAACCTGGGCATGTGCCTTGACTGGGAATCAAACCAGTGACCTTTTGATGCACGGGAGTATGCTCAACTAGCTGAGCCACACTGGCCAGAGCTCTTCAGAATTTTTTTTTAAAACTTCCCTCTTTTATTATTTTTTAAATTATTATTTTTAAAAAAAATATATTTTTATTTATTTCAGAGAGGAAAGGCGAGGGAGAGACAGAAATATCAATGATGAGAGAGAATAATTGATCAGCTACCTTCTGCACACTCCCCACTGGGGATCGAGCCCGCAACCTGGGCATGTGCCCCTGACTGGAATAGAACCTGGGACCCTTCAGTCAGCAGACCAATGTTCTATCCACTGAGCCAAACTGGCTAGGGCTGTTGCATTGTGTATCTTAAATATTTGTCTGACTTGTAGACTATACCCGAGGATTGATTTCTGTCAGTAAAATTCATGGTTTAAAGGGTGTGAACCATTTTGAAACTTAATTTATATAACATAAATGTAGGCCATGGTCCATTTCAAATGATCATCATGTAATGGCCTTGCTTTAGCAAGGCTAGTTGATAATTGTACTGTCTTAAATCTGAGATGTGGCTAATGCGATTAATTGACTGATTTTCATGGGTCCAAGCGACTCCATTCCTGGTGACATTGGAGCTTCCACTTGCGGGTAATCTAGTCCATTTTCATGCTTCTACTTAGTTTTTTCCAAAAGGTTCCAGTAAAGCTGTAATGTAAGAAAAGGATTAATTTGAAATATACCCTTCTGTCGCAAGGCTAATGTGATGCAGTTTGTAAAAATGCAGCATTTATTACTGATCCTGTCTGTCCTAAAAAAAAAAGCACAGATTGCCATAAAAAAAAGCACAGGATTCTCCGGAATCTCATTACATACTAATGCGGCAGGTTAAGTAGTCTTGAAATATAGGACAACGCTCAGGAAAACCAGTGCTTGCAGAATTTTATCAGTGAACTAGTTAAGCTCATGCCGTGTCCAGCTGTGCTGGTGGATACTTTTACATTCAGCAGGAGGACATTATTTCGTTTTTCATTTGTTAACTCCTTCACTCTTTCATCAAACCTTTACTGAGGACTTGAGGGGAGGTTTTTTTTTTTTTTAAACAACGTTATTGAAGTCTAATTTGCATACCATAAAAATCTGCACTTTGTAAGTGTACTAGTACGATGCAGTGATTTTTTTAAATCGTAAATTTATAGAATTGTGTAACCATCGCCACAATCCAGTTTTAGAACAATATTCTCATTATCGCCAAAGTTCCCTGGTGCCAGTTTATCCTTGATTTCACTCCTAGCCATGGGCAGTTGCTAATGGACTTCCAGTTTCTATATGTTTACCTTTCCTCAACATTTCGTGGAATCATACGATGTGTGCTTCTGACTTCTTTCCCTTAGCATAATATGTTCAAGGTTCATCCATGTTGTGGCATGTGTCAGTACTTTATTCCTTTTATCGCTAATAGTATTCCATTATTGATAGACCACGTTTTATTTATCCATTCCTCTGGGAAACAGCTGTATGCCCTAAAAACTTGAAGTGATTTCCTTGCTTGGTGCTTTTTGCACATATTAAAACATTCACTGTTGATTAAGTGCCCCACTTAATTAAAACACATGACCCAATTCATTAATGTCTGTATAATAAAACTTAGGCTGATAAATGCCAGGGAGGCAGCCAACCCACCACAGTCATGCCAGAGAGCACTTAGCAGAGAGCATTCTTGGAAATAGGAGAGCCTAAGGTGAGAAACAGAGAGCTCCACAAGTGGGTGCCCCTTTCATTGTGCAGGAATTACCATGTAACGGAATAAAGACGAGAAGAAGCCCTGGCCAGTTTACTCAGTGGTTGGAGCATTGACCATGGAAGGGTTACAGGTTCAATTTCCTAGTCAAGGGCACGTACCTTGGTTGCGTTTCAATCTGACCAGTCGGGGCGCATGTGGGAGGCAACCAGTTGATGTCTTTCTCCCGCACCCCCCCCCTTTCCTCCCTTTCACTCTGTCTGAAAATCAATGGAAAAAATATCCTCTAGTGAGGATTAAAAAAAAAAGGTGAGAAGAAATGAAAAACCTTAAGGTGACATAGTTATAAACCAGCACTTATATAGTGTGCTCACCACAAGCTAAAGGACTGTAGATTCACGTGTGTTCTCCTTGATTCACTGGTCTTAATTGACCTGGATTTGTAACCCAGATCCAGGTCAATTAAGATCTCCCTAGGGGAGAACTCATTTTGGTCACATTTACCGCAGTAGCCAGCTTTGATCATTGGCAGTAGTAGCCCAGAATGCTGGGGTGGATTAGTGATGTGTGTCACAGGCACAGAATTGAGAGAAAATGTTGGTATTTGCTGATTCTGTGCCAGGGTTTTCTGGTGTAGACAGATGACCTGAGTAAAGGTTGGGTTTATGAGGGAGAGGACTTTTGTCATAGGATAGAGCATGTTTGTGTTGGTGCTATGGGGTGTAGCAGAAACTAGCTCGGATCAGCATGGGAGTGGGGAGGGCCTGGAGTACAGATGGTGCTGCGAATTACGTACTTTATGTATGCTGTCTCTTCAATGTCTTTAAGCGTCAGTTTCTTTATGTGTAAAATGGAGATAATAATACCTACCTACCTTACCTATATCATAATGTTGATGAGAGGAGCTAATGAATCAGTGGTATGAAAATATGTTACCACCCACAGAACAATAAACCCTTGGAGTGTTATTATTACAGGTGTGGGGGTAGGTGGAGCAGGAAATGCCTGCAGTTAGGCAAGGTTGGAAAGGATGTGGTGGCCTCAGGGCCTTTGCACTGGGCCCCTCTGCCCAGCCTGCTGCCTCTTGTCATATCCATGTTTTAACTCCAAGGTTTCCTCCATTCAGGCCACATAATTTAAGCTGGTTCCTGCCCTCTCTCCACTTACCACCTCATCCTGTTTTATTTTCTTCAAAGTTCTCATCAACTAAAATGGTTTGGTTAGCCTACTTGTTTGTGTGTCTTCCCTGTTAGAACTGTGCAAACGTGGTGAGGCAGAGCCCTTGTGTGTCTCACTTGTGTATCATCAGAGCCTAGAATAGTGCCTGGCACATTGAAGTTCAGGGTTTCTTAATATTTGTTGCACAAGCGAATAAAAGGGTCTCTGAAGTCCACAGACCCAATTGGGCTGAGGGCCAAGGAGTGCTGGGAGGATTGGTAAGAATAGAGGGTAGTTGCTGTGACCTCATCTCTTTGCAAACGTGTTCTTGAATCTTCCATTTCTTGGGTTATTGAGAAATGAATTCAGTTAAATCCACAGTAATTACAACTTTTTGTTGGTAGAAAAGCAAGCAGAGTAATTGTAACTTAATTGAAAATTCCATAAACTCTGAATCTGACTTCAAAGATAATCTCTTACAACAAAATAAAGAACAAGAATCAGAATTCATATTATTTCATTATTGTATGTAACAGGCCATGAAATTACACAATGTTTCCAATTTGTCAGGCTGGTGAATTCAATCTCTTAAAAGATAATCGTGTTCCTTAAACTACCTGTGATATGAATTTGAGTTGAAATGTGTGAATTGGATACAATTAACACCCACCCCTCCCCACACCAAACGGATTTGCTTTTAAATTGGCTTTTTTCTCTCTCCTGCTGCCTGGCACCAATTCCATGTTCCCTTGTTTCTTGTAAATTGTTACTATGCTTCCACCAGTCTAATGATTATGGCTAGACTGTGTGGGCTTCCCTGAGTTATGTGAGGTAAACAGACATGGGGAGAGGTGTGTGGGGCGGCCCAAGGCAATTACCTGCCTGTAAATCCAGGTGTCTCGTGGGTTCCTTCACACCTGGTGACTTACTGGCTCCCGGGAGATGCGGGGCCACTCTGGTGGTTTCTCCCCTTCACAGGTCGACTGATGAATCATTGGTTCTCTCACAGGGTGACCTGTCTGTGCGCCCAGTTTGAGGCCGTCCTACAGCATGGCTTGAAGAGGAGTCGTGGATTAGCACTAACAGCAGCTGCGATCAAACAGGCAGCCGGCTTCTCCAGCAAAACGGAAACAGGTACTGCTCGGCCTGATGTGGTGGCCCAGAGGATGCTGTCTTTTCTCTCTCTGTTTATTTTCATTCAGTAGTGAGCAAGGCAGTCACTGTGTGGGACCGATGGGGGTGGGGTGGGGCAGGGCGTGGTGGTGCAGAAATCACGTTAAGGATGCCCGACTTGTCGGTCATGGTGTTGTCTGGCACCTTAATTTAAGTGAAGTCATCCTTTGTGCAGAATCCCCAGCGTCACGTGTTGCCGTCTTTAAGGGCTCGGAGGCCTGTAGTGGAGGTGCTTATTTCACAGTGTGGTGAGGCAGTTGCTGGGAAATTGGTAATCTGTTTTAATACGATGCATGGGGATAGCATGATATTTCATAATTAAATCTGTCTTTAACAACAGCAACAGAGACCACACAGGTCTCTGAGCGTATACATCCTGCTGCCATCCGTTTTAAAGTTGCCAAAGCATTTCCCAAGTGCCATGCGCCTGTATGTCTGAATGGCACAGGTAATGCTAATAATAATAACTGCTAACACGTGCAAGTATTTAGTGCAAGCCTGGCACTTTGTCCGTCTTCTGCATAAATGAACTTGTTCAGTTCTGACAACAGCCCTGTGAGTAGTAGGCACCTTTATTTTCTCCACCGCACAGATGAGGACACTGTGGAGAGTGGTTTGCTTTGGGCCTGAACCTTACAGGGGATCCCATCATATAAAAACCATCCCATACTGACGATCCAAACAAGATTTAAAATAGTTAGACAGTTACTTGTTAGTTGGTTTCTAGTTGAATTGGTTATGGTTATCTATCCAGTTAGGAATGTTGCAGCCGTGCAGTCACCTGGGCATTATTTAAAAGTATTTACTGTTAAATGTGCTACCCACCAAGAATAAAATAGACCTTTATGAAAACTGTGCAGTTGTGTGCATGTGTGTTTTAAGTTCCTTTTAATATTGAATATTGTCATTGAATGAGATGGGTCAGTGGATTGAAGATGAGGTTAAATTCAACCATTAGAATCACTGTTGGTATCCTAAAACATGACAAATTATGAATAAAACAAATATACATAAAAAACAACAACACCCCCCCAAACCATCCTATGTTCTCCCCCCAACCCCACTTTAGAGAGCACGCTCTTTTAGACTCTGCTTGTGGTTGTCACCCTTAATTCGCAAATCTTTCTTGTTGTGTACAATGTTAGTGTACAATGTGTCATTTTTGGCTAGTTTTCCTCTTTTCATAGAAAAAACCACCTCACTGTGTTTGGTGAAGTTAGTTGTTGGTGGAAATTCCCTGCCGACTAAGCCTTTTGCGGTTCTTTCTTTCTCTTTTGTGTTGTTGTATCTCCCTTTTCTTTCCTGCCCTTCAACAAACCTTTGATGCCTGTTCATCTCACCGGTTGCTCATCTTCAGAAATTATTGTGGTTCCTGTTGGGATCAGAGGAAGCTACAAGAGGGATTCCTGTCACTGTTGATTTTTCTCCTGTGCTCTTGGGTTCCTCTTTTAAAATGAAGTCATGGACGTGTGGGGCCGATTCAGAGAAACGTCAGCATCACTGCTAACTGCCGCCTCAGATGTCAGTCCTGTTGTCTCATGTCCAGGATGCTTCCCCGGGCCCCTGTGTGGGGGTGGCTGAGGGCTCTGGGCTGGTTGAGAAGCTGTTCAAGGACATTGCTTTTCCCACAGTCCCCTCGTTTCCATCGTCCCTGTCTGAGGGGGAGCCACCTTAATGACACTGGCGAGGCTCTGGCTCTGCTTCCATCCAGTCGATGGCAGCTGCCGGCCATGGCAGAGGCAGCCCTGGCTGTCAGACGGTGAGGCTAAGTCTGGTAGGGCCCTGGAATATTCAGAGCTTTAGTCGTTTTCACTTGTAAAGGAGCGTAGTCTCGTCTATCTGGGGGCTTGTCAGGAGGATTCAGTGAGAATCTCATGTGAAGATCTGCTTCCGTTCATAACACCTAATAAATGTTTAACTAGTTGCCATCTTTCCTCAACACCCTTTTACCATTTAACCTCTTCCTGCATCTCATCCCCCTTAAGGCTCTCTGACCTTTTAGCCATGAAGAATGGCTCTTTCCATTCCATCCAGACCAGAATTCTTGTCTTTTTGTTACTTGGCCCTGATAATCAGAGAGGTCCCAACACGTTTGCAAGGCATCTCCAGCACTCACGTTCTTGCCACTTCCCTGTATCTTTGCATGATTTCTGCACCTGCATCCCAAAGAGGCGGATGAACAGGTCTCTGGCTCTGTTTTCCTCTGAGGAGGATGTGCTGGGCCACCTCCTAGACCCTTAGAAGCAGGGAAGGACCAAACTGGGTTAGCGCTTGAGTGGCTGCCAGGGGCTTTTGCTGTCAGCGTCAATAGTGTGAAGAACCATTCACCGGTGCAGAATAGTCCTTGCCTGATGAGAACCTCTTTTCTTCTGTTGAACGTGTGATTAAAAGCCTCACGAGAGAGGGGAGCGGTGGGCTTTCAACTAAGAGCTGGGAAAGATCAGATCAGTGGCTTCTTGAGGCTGTTAAAGCCACTGGAATGACCTTTCCGGCGGAGTGAAGCAAATGAAGCCTGGTGGAAATGAGCATCGTTCTGTTCCTTCGCCCCTGCTGGCTGCTGGCTAGGCCCTTCATGTAACTTAGCAGCTTATATCAGACTCTACAGTCAGGCGACAGAGTTGAAATCTCTGCTCAGTGACTTGTCACACGTGAGGTCTCTGGGACACCCTCCACCCCTTGAGCTTTGTTTCCTCATGTGCAAAGGAGGTTAATAACAGACTCTGCCTTGCAGGTTGTGGTAGGGACCCCCTGAGAAAGTGCCTGCAAAGTTCAGTCCAGAGCTTCCATACAAAATTTCCACACCCTGGTGGCTTAAAACAACAGGGAGAAATTTATGCTCTCGCAGTTCTGGAGGCCAGGAGTCCAAAGTGTAGGTGTCAGCAGGGTTGATTCCTCCTGGATGCTATGAGACCGCATGTGTTTCCAGCTTCTGGTGGTTGTCAGCAGTCCTTGGTGTCAGCAGTCCCTGGTGTTCTTCGTTTGTAGCTGTATCACTCCAGTGTCTGCCTCTGTCTTCACATGGCCTTTCCTCTGTGTCTGTCTCTCTGTGTCCTGCCCTCACCTCAGAAGAACACCAGTCTGATTGCATTTAGTTCCCACCCCACTCCAGTAGGACCTCATTTTAACTAATTACATCTGCTCAGAGTCTTTTTTCAAATCAAGTCACATTCTGGGGTTCCAGGTGGACATGAATTTCTTGGGGACACAATTTAGTCCAGTGCACAGCTGCATCCTTGAGGTGATTACCAGTGCTCTTTCTCCTCAGCATGCCCGAGCCCTAATTTTCCCCTCTTAGCCCCTGTGGGAATACTGAAAGCTCAGCTTCCCTCTTCATGGGAAAAGCCTCCAGGGCAAAATAAGGCTCTAAATGTAGGACTCGTGTCTATGGACTTCCCTTCCCTCCTAGTCCTTCACTTTTGTTTTAATTAAAAAAAATGTTGTCTGGCTTTTTAAGTTGCTGTTTTTGTGCATGAGAGAGCTGGTCTAATCCAGGCTAACCTTCCGAGGCTGGAAGATGTGCCACCTTGTGTGTGACCATCTCCGGTTCCCGTTCTACAAACCAGGCCCTGCGTTTTCCTTCGGAGAGAAACTGTAGCCCAGGGAAGGCTTTGCAGGCAGTTTCCTTCAGTTTTGCGGTGATTTCCATCAGTGCCTGCAGATAGCTTCATTTCCTGGTTTGTTGTCTGCTAGGTGTTTTGTTTTATTGGTTTTTGTTTTTGGCTTAGCATTCAGATTTCTTTCTCTTTCTGACTTGGAGAGTTTTCCCTAAACATCCCTCACTTACGAAATGTTGGTAAGGCAGACGTTACAATATAAGCAGATATGCCATCAACTCAGCTTTGTCTTGTCGAGTGTTTGGTGGGCCAGGGAAGCAGCGTGCATCTCAAACGGAGATCCCTTGAACAGATTGCCCAGCTAGTTGGTTGCAAAGGACCCAGAGAAACTTGGGATGAGGTCACCTTTAGGATTCAAGCCCAATAGTGAGAGTCTGCCCTGTCAGCGTTCCGTGCATCTCAAACGGAGATCCCTTGAACAGATTGCCCCGCGCGTTGGTTGCAAAGGACCTAGAGGAGCTTGGGATGAGGTCACCTTTAGGATTCAAGCCCCAATAGTGAGAGTCTGCCCTGTCAGCGTGTGAGCTGTTTCCTCGTACTTTGGGACGAGTGACTGGATTTGTCCATACAAGTGCTCGTTTTGGTGATGGTGAGAGGGGATCTGCATTTTCTGAGTCTGGTCCTGCAGTTTGTTTAAACGTCCCCTTCCAGTTAGTGTGAATAATTACAGCAGACACTGGTTGTTCCCCGCCCAGCAGTTCTGTCTCTTCTGTCTTGCTCATGGAACTCTGATTTTGTAAAGATGCTGGGTGGCCAATAGCTTCGGATCGGAAGCTAGCCCCAGGGCAGTGAATCTGGGTCAGAGCAGCCCAGCCATCAGAATTATCCTGCCGGTAGTTGGTTTAGGAAAAGACATGAGACACAGTTCTGACCAAAGAGAAGGAAGAAGTCTGCTGAGGGGCTTCTAAGATGGATTCTTGCTATTTAAAGAGACACAAAAGAAGGCTTATTACATGGCCGTGGGTTGTTGCCTGAGACTGATGCTCGGAGCTGTGGCAATGATCTTGCCACCTTGCTGGGAACGGATCTGAGGACAAAGCCAGTACAGCAAGGAAGGCAGCCCAGGGAGGTGGGGAGTACCTGGATCCTTCCTAATGTTACCGAGTTACTGAATTCACCAACTCTGGAGCTGCCCTACTTCTGGACTTGATGTGATGCAAAATAATAAATTCCCTAAGGTTTTAAGCCATTTTGAGTTCAGCCTTTTATTTGTATCCCAAAACATCCTAATTTAAACTATAGAGAAAAGTAAGACAACTTAAAAAACAAAGTCAGATGCCCCTGGTCCCCAGTGGGAGGACAGAGGTGATTAGCACATTAGTCTTGGAAATGACACCTGGATGTTTTCTGCTCTTTCTGATTAATGGGCTGAACACAGATGGGCTTTCTTGGTGTTTGCTAGATACTCATATTGAGCAGCTCCTGTGACCCAGGGGATTTGTTAGACTCTTCATGTTCATTATGCCATTTTATTCCTGAAATGACTCTGCATGGTGAATGATAGTGTCCCCATTTTACAGATGAAGAAAATAAGGCTCAAAGGAATGAAATAATTGCTTTCATGTTTTAGAAATAATGTGTGGCAGAGCTGGGATTTCTACTCAGGTCTACAGGATTGTGATTTCTAAGCTGCTACTTTTATTTAATAACTAGAGGCCCAGTGCATGAAAGTGGTGTACAGTAGGGTCCCTAGCAGCTGCTGGCTGCCAGCTGGGGCCTCCCTTCCCCTGGCTGGGGCAGGGCCAGCTGGGGGAGGGGCCATGGGCGGTTGGCGGGCCTGCCCCACCCCCGGTCAAACTCCTGGTTGAGGGGACAATTTGCATATTAGGCTTTTATTATATAGGATATTGGCACATTATTTCCTGAAAAAGGGCTCTCTGAAAGATCAGGATCCCCCTAATTTGAATTCATGAGTAAATTAAGCATCAAGGTTTGAGTGAGTTATGATCACTCAGAGCAGAGGACAGCAAACTATGTCCCCCCATCTAGTTTTGTAAAGAAAGTTTTATTGGAACAGAGCCACACACATTCATGTGCCTACTGTTTATGGCTGCTGTTAGGCTGAGTTGTGTCTGAGACCATCTGGCCAAACCTGTTTTTTTGATTGTCTCTCTCGATGGTCAAGGACTGGGACCATCCTTGCTCATCCAGTGTATTGCAAGGTTGCTGGTAGCCAAAAAACTATGTTCAGAATAATGACTCAAGGACCCAGACTCAGGCCATGCCACTCATTCTCTTGGGCAGTCGAGCCCCACTGTCTGCTTTCTGGACATCTTCAAAGTCCATTGAAAAGCAGGTGATACTAACATACCACATCTGTAAAATTAGAAACTAACTTCCTTGATCGTCCGTGGGGATTTTTGAAAATGGTTGATTGCATTTCACTCAAAGCAGAATTTACGTTTTGCTTCATTGGGTCACTGTGGGTAACAATTTCATTTCTGTAGAAAGTTAATTTTGGAGGAAGCTGCATGTGCCAGGAGAACCCTGGGCTCAACCTTTTGATGGAGGGGAAGTCAACTCCCCACCCTCCTGTCCCTATAAAGTTTTCAGTTCTCTCTTTGTGTTTCTCTGTTGTATTTGTGAACTTGCAAATCAACTACTTCTGGTGAAGAGCCCTTGGAAGGATGTCTGTGGAAGGTGCTAAGAAAATACTGAGTTCTGTCTAGGGGTGTGATAAACATGTTTAACAGCTGGTAGGAAACTGCTGGCCTTAGAGAGGGAGCCAGAAGCCAGAGCACTGTCCCTCACTGGCTTCTGTGTTGACCTGGGAGGTGCTAGATTATGGGGGTGTTGTCCACAGGGTCCTGGGAGGGTCCTTGGCAGCTGGGGAGCCTGAGGGCTTAGGCCAGTGGCTATTTACTAAGAGTCATGAAACTGTCCCAACCAACATATTAGGATCTGGTATTGCTGGACTGTTGCCTCTTGGCTGAAGGTGACCTTTGGCTATTTCAGAGGTGTTTGATCCTGGTGTGTTGTAAATTGAGACCCAGATTTGGCCTCATAATTGTCAGTTTTTAGTCCATAATTATCCAGCTTGTTGGTTCCATGGGTCCTTTGCTTTGCTCCTGACAGTGTGAAATGGCTTTTCAGCAGAGGATGGGGTACTACGCCCTAGAAGGAAACAAGACACTTACTTTAAAAGTCCTGCTTCTTTGGTGGTAGAGGAGATCCCTACTTTTTAATAAAGGAGCTGCTGAAGATTCTGGTATAATGTGGGTGAATGCCAAGTGGGCTATCCTGAGGTATTAGAGTTTGGGACTCAGACCTCAGATGCTCACAGGACCGGACAGATGGCAGACGTGAGTGAACCAGGCCTGTGACAGGCACCTGGGGGGAGAGGAAACTGGTAGAGCAGGCTGGGAATATAGTCTGGTGGTTCAGGAAGAAGGGAGGGTGGATTTGGATAACCAGCTAGCAGTCTGCCACGGGAGGAGGTTTTGCCTTTCTGTGCAGAGTGGCCAGACAGCCTCTTTCTGGGGACATTTGAATAGAGACCTAAGGAAATGAGGGAATTAGCCATACTGTTATTAGGGGAAGGAATTCCAGGTGGTTCACCAGTTCAGAAGCATGTACCAGTCAGTTGCTGGTGCTCTCAAATTTATTTATTCTCTGTCCTTCCTTTGCAGGCTCTATTTCCCAGGCTCTCTTCCCATTGTCTTCCATTTTGGTTTGGCTGGTGGGAGGTGGTAATGAGTTTAGAAGGTGGGAGGGCGGCCCGCTGGCCGTAGTTTGCCCACGGCTGGTTTAGAAGGTGGGAGGAAGAGGGAAGCTAGACTATTTCTTCCTCTCACCTCTGCCTTAGGTGGCATCTCCAGCAGTGTCTGTGCTTCCTCCATGGTCCGTGGAGGTCCCACGTGGCCTGCTGTTTCGGTGCTCCTCTCCTCCTTTCCCCTCCCAGGTGCCTCTGCCATAGTCCAGCTGTTGCCCAGCAGTCCTACCTGGTAACACTACCTCTTTCTTTTGTTCCTCTGGCTTTAGGGATGGGTTGGCTTTCTACATTGCTGATCTTTAGGTGGCCTCATCATCTCCTATCTGGCTGGGTACGTATGTTGGAGGAACAACCAGACCAGTGAGGCCGTATCAGGGCGAGTGACAGGGAGAGTGGAATGAAGTGAAAACAGGGAGGTAGTGGAGGAGCCAGGTGACATACGGGCCGTCAGTGGCAACTCATCCTTTTTTCCTTGCTTTATTTTTGTGATCTCCATCTACTCCTACCAAGATAATTGGCCTTTGTTCTATAGAGTCAGTAGGGATGTTAATTTTAAAATTTAAATCTACTGAAGTCTCCCAAAGTAATCCAGTATCTCAGATTGGTGTGCCTTTATTCATTCTTTAAAAATGTATCAAGTTTTGAATTACGTACTTTAAAATGATTACGATGGTGAATTTTATGTTAAGTGAATTTTACCACAATTAAAAAGCCTGAAGTGGGCAAGTTACCTCTAATTGGCAAATTTAAGTTTTATCTAAGTTTAAGAACTAACTGAAAGGGAATTAATAACACTTAATTTCAGTTGCAGAGAATTAAAGGCAGTTTTATCTTCACACAGACAAAAAAGTATCAATGTAAAATGGTGCAGACTCTGTGGAAAATAGTTTGGTGGATCCTCAAAAAGGCTTTGTCTTGTCCTCTTTCTTCTGGCTCTGATTGTGGTGACAGTCCTCTGAGACAGTGAGGTGAATGTCAAGAGTTTGGAGCTTCTGCCTGTGACAGAGCCTTTGAACCTGCTGTCTACTTCTAGGCTAGGTATGTGAGACAAAAAAGCCTTTATTTGTTTACAAGGAGCCTAGCTCCTTGTAGTTTTTTTTTTTTTTCTTCTTCCTTGTTGAGCAATTATTTTTGCTGCTGTTGTTTATTTTTGAGCGACTCATTTGCCCCTTCAGCGCACACAGGCATTGCTCAGTGCCTGGCCTGTTGTCAGTCTCCATAAATGATTGTTAGATGATTGAAGAACATACCCTCTCTCACTGCATTAGACTTCTTCTGGTTATGAGTGACAGCAAGCCACATAGACAAAGAAAAAAAGGGCACTTATTGATTCAAGTAACTGAGAAATCTAGGGCTTGAGCTGGTTAGGGCTCAGCACCCCCACATCTTTCTCTCTGTCTCTCTGAGCCCACTTTTCTATGGGTTGGCATCTTTCCTAGGTGGGCTTGCTCTACCTTATAGGGGGAAAATGGTCCCAGGTAGCTCCAGGTTTACAAGATTATCAGAGCTCCTACTTCTAGAAGAGTGGTTGGCAGACTTCTTCCTTAAGGGATGAGATAGTATTTCAGACCGTAGGTCTCTCACAGTCCTTAGCTCTGCCGTAGTAGCAGGAAAGCAGCCACAGATAATATATTAACAAATGGGCGGCTGTTTTCCAGTAAAACTTTACTTACATAAATAGGTGGTGGGCTGAATTTGGCCCTTGGGCCATTGTTTGCTGACTTCGGTTTTGGAAGGAGATAAGGCCTCACTTTTGGTTCAGGTAGACCCTTGGTTGTGGGGCAGATGCTATGTCCAGGGCTGATTTTAGGGGCAAAAATAGAATATAGGGGACTAGCTGTGGTTATGGGAAATATTAATCATGCTCTGTTAACTGTGATTGCTTTGTTCTGGTTAAAGAAAGGACATTCTAATCTGGCTGGGGACTGTATGCCCTTGGGACCCGGGAGTCAACCTTGGACCTGGGAGATAACCTTGGAATGCTGTCCATTCTCATTCAAGAACTGCCTGTTATCATGGGAAGATGAACAACCTTGTTGCCCACACAATTGAGTCCCAACCCAGTCTGCATAGCCTACTTCCTCATGCCTGTAATCCCTACTTCCCCATTGTAAGCTTTGTCCTACCTGATATAAGCAGCTGGTTTATTGGGGGGTGGGGGGGCTGCGGAGCAGATTTTTGTGGATGACCTGCTCTCTCCCATACTGCCGGCATTATTGGAATAAATGGTCATATATGAATCAGCCTTGTCTCTGCTTAATTGGCTTAAGTAGTGACAGGCAGCCCAGACCCCTTGGGTGTCCGGTTTCACTGGGACTGGGATGAAGCCAGTCAGGCACTCACTTTAGCCACAAGTTTTACGTGAGTGTTGTCAGTGGAAATAGGGTTCTTCCACGGCCACGAGAAAAGCATTTGAGGGACCCACGCATAGGAGAATGAGATGTAGCGGTAAGATTTATTGGAGTGAAAACAAAGGACTATTCCCCAGGTGTCTCATCCACAACCGGGTGGCCTAGCTCGTCTCACTGTGGAGTAAGTCCTGGGCCTGGTGAGCATCAGTGCTGACCAGGAAGGTCAGGACCCAAACTGTAATGTCATCACCCAGGGCTCCTGCCGCGCTCAGGCCTGCTCTTGGAGCCCCACGGCTGCTATGCCCGCCAACGAATGGGTGAACACATGCTACCAAGAATTATATTATCTCAGGCTTGGGAGAGAGCAGGCTTTCTTTCAGACTAACCAATCTCTTTCCCAGTCCTTCTTGGGCTTGTGCTGGGTCCTCCCCCATCCAGGTTGGTCCTTTTCTCAGAGTTTCCAGTCTAGATGCCACCCATTATGTCACCATTTTGGCTACCACTGCGCCTTCCTCAAAGTTCTGCTTCGTCATCGGTTTCTACTGCCCATGTGTCTAGTAAAGGAATTTCTCCCACTCCTCCCTCAAACTCCCTGGGTTGTTCCAGGGAGATTCTTCCTGCCTGCTCTGGAATTAGGTCCCTTTGGTGGAGGGTGCTGCGTTCCCTGGGGGCCTGGGAGTGCTGTGGCTTCCCAGTGAATCAGGTTTAACGTCTGAGTCCATTTGTTCCCTTTCTTACTAGCTACCTCGCTAACAGCAAGCCAGATAAAGAATATCTATCTTGCAATATTAAAAAAATCAAGATTAATACAATAAAAATCCACATGTGCAAAATATCAAACAAGGCCCGGATGAGGGTGGGCTAGTGAGGCGTGTCAAGGCTTAGGGCCGGCTGTGGCCAGGCCATTGCCCAGCCTGTGTTACCTGCCCACCTAGGTAAGGAAGGGAAGGTTTGTAGTGCCAGAAGGCAACTTCAGACAGAACACAGTCCCTTAGGAAAGAGGGGTGCTGCTTTCAGAAGAAAGGGATATTGTTTGTCTGCCTTGGCACTACATGCTTTTCATGTATGTTTTATTTTCTTATTCTTTTCCCTCAGAGCAAAGCTCACTTTATAAAAGAGGAAGATGAAGAACAAAATAAGTTGCCCAAGGTCACACAATCTTACGTAGAATCTGAGGCAAGGTTTTGGTCCTCTTTGGACTCCAAAGCATGAATTCTTGAATTTTTGGCATCGATTAAAGCTGAGGCCTGTTAGAAACTTTGCCAAAGGCCCTGAGCTATTAGTTATCCTCTGTTAACGAGTGGCCCCAGGTGGCTAGCCTCAGTAACCCCTTCCTGGCTCTTTGCTCTGGTTGGCAGATGGCTTTCAGAAGTTGAGAGAGCCAGAAGCCCTCACCCACTCTTAGAATTAGCCCCTTGTTTCAAAGCAGCAAGAGATCGGTGCATATTTCCAAATTAAATTACAGACACTGCGAGCGTTAAGTGGCAGGTGAGCTGCACTTTAAATAGATCACATTAATTCTGGCAGTGGAAGCGGAGCCCTGCTGAGATAATTCTTATCATCAGCATCGCTCTGGCAAGCTTTAGAAGGCTTCTGTAGCGGTAAGCAATTTGGGAAATTGAGAGGTGAAAACACACCTTGAAGTGTTTCATGTGCATTCAAGGTCAGAGGGAGGTGACTGCAGTTTTCAAGAGAGATGGTGGTGAAAGTCACTTGATGCTAAAGGTGATGGATATCCGGATGGTTGTCTGGTGTGTTTCAAAACAGGTTTGCTGACGGGCCCACTCAGAGTACTGCTCTCACCAAACTCCCCCTGCTCTGGTTTCTGAGAGAGGCTTCGAGTGGAAAGAAGGCTGTTAGCACACTTTTGCGGTTTGGGTTTGGGAAAAGAATTAGTGTCGCATTTAGGCATCGAGACAGAAGATGGTCCTGAGCGAACTCCCCTGTTGGTGGTTTCTCCAGTCATTCTTGGGACGTTTATTGTAAATGATCCCAGAGGTTGGCATGATCCATCCAGAAGTATGTATGCACACTCTTCTGTATGGGACGTTTATTGTAAATGATCCCAGAGGTTGGCATGCACACTCTTCTGTGCATACACATTTAGATACTGTTAATAGAAAAAGGGAAAGAGGAAACAACACAAATGCTCTCATATAAGAAGGTACTTATTAAGTAAACGATGGTTAGTCATCATGGTCTGTGCATTGTGCTCAGTGCTTTACCTCCCTTTTCTCCAGTTACCCCAGGAACCCGGGTGTTCTGTACTTTGGGCCTTTTGTTAAGGGAGAGGAATCCAAACCTTATCATGTTTAAGTGACCTGTTCAGGGTAATTCTACTGAACAATCTTTTCACCTGTTGTTCTGTCCACTAGTCTGGAAGTTTGTTGGAGACGAGTCCTTCTAGTCTCTGCCTGTTAGGCCATAGTCTCGCCCAGTCCATGGCTCCTGGTTAGAAGGCAGTCGATGCTGGCTGAGCTGAAATATTAGAGTGAGCGTACTAACCCAATGCCCAGTGTGTGATGTGTGTATGCACATCCTTCTGGAGGGAAGGTTCACAGACCTTGCCACATTCTCAGAGGGGTCTTGGGACCTGTTAGGCTCCTGGATTAGAATCCTTGTCTGGTAGCAGACTCAGTATTTTCTCTCTTAGTATATTAAGCATTTGTGAACATGATCATTTTAAAGAATGTAGATGCCCTCCTCACTTGGCAAGGCAGTGTGAGTTTGTGGTTTGTAGTTCGACAGCTCTCAGTCCCTTCTGCTGTATTGCTTACTGTGTATTGCTGTGTGAGTTCCTTCACTTGTCCAGGCCTTGGACCTTGCCTTTGACATGGACATGACCTTGGTGGTTATGAGGACTGAGTTCAGATATAAAATGTTTACTACAATGGCTGGTATGTACTTAATGCTCAATAAATAGTATTGGCTGTTGCTGTTGTTACTATTATTGGCAGCAAGTAAAAGTGTTGATGTGAAGTAAAGAAAATTGATCACAAAATTAGGTAAACACTAGAATTACAACTAGAAAAAAATCTGTGCGGGTGTGGATAAAAAAAGGGGGGATGTGAGGAGGTACAATGACTATTTTATGGATACAAACAAACTTTCTTAGCTTTCCCTTAAAGCCTTACATCTGTTCCTTTCTCAGACCTATGGAACTCTCTCCTAAGGAATTGGAAATGAGGACAACTAGTTATGTACAAGGATGTTCAAAGCAGTATATATGGAAAATTGGTAACATATCATGTTCCCTGCTGTAGAGAAATAGACAACAGGGAAGCCATCAAAAATCATATTTCCAAAGATCTTTAAATGTTACAGGAAAATGTTCATGATAAAGATGAGAAAAAACAAATGAGGGTACAAAATTATGTGTGTGTGTGTGTGTGTATTTGTATATATGTGCATGTATACATATGCACCCATATACAATACACACAATACGATGGTATATTAGTTACTTACTATAACAAATTACCACAAAGCTGATGGCTGAAAACAACACAAATTAATTTTCTTACACTTACGAAGGGCTTAGTTCAAAGCCTATTTCACTGGATTAAAGTGAAGATGACATCGGGCTGGTTCCTTCTGGAGGCCCCAGGGTAGAATCTTCTGGTTTCCGGCATTCCGTGGCTATCGCTGGCTGCATCATTCCAATCTCTGCTTCCTTGGCCATGTCACCTGCTCCTCTTCTGTCCGATCTCCCTCCACCTCCCTCTTATACAGATACTTGTGATGATTATGGCCACAGAGACTACCCAGAATAATCAATGACCTCTCCTTCTCCAGATCCTTAACTTAATCACATCTGCAAAGTCCCTTTTGCCATATAAACTAACACTCACAGGTTCCAGGGATTAAGATATGACTATCTTTGGGGGTTATAATTCATCCTATCACAGATGTTGATTTTGTATGAAAAAAAGAAAAGTACAGAAAAAAAGAATGGAAGGAAATACTTAAAGATGTTAACAATGGCCATCTCTGGATGGTGGACTTGAGGTCATTTTAATTTTCTGTATACTCTTTGGTATCTTCCTTTTCTGTGCTAAGGAAGTAGTTCTTTTACAACCTTCAAAGATGCTCAGGGAAGGTTACTAAAGGCGATGCACATCCCAGGCCGAGTGCCACAGCGCCTGTCCCGCTGTCTCCCCAGAGCCCGTGTTCTGGTTCTATGTGAAGGAGGTCCTCAGCAAGCACGAGCTGCAGCGCTTCTACTCCCTGCGCCACATCGCCTCGGACGTGGGCCGCGGCCGGGCCTGGCTGCGCTGCGCCCTCAACGAACACTCGCTGGAGCGCTACCTGCACATGCTCCTGGCCGACCGCAACAGGCTCAGGTACCCACTGGTGGGGTTCTGGGAGGGCGTGTAGGCAAGTGGTTAAAATCACAGAACCTGGAGTCAAAAGCCTGGATTTACACCCTAGGCCCCCGCCCCCTGCTCACAGTCAGTCCCATTTGTTACATGAGAGAAGCCCTGTAAAGGGCTCAGCACGGCACCTGCATAGAGCAAGCACTTACATGCTCATTATTATTAAGGCTCGGGTGTGGAGAGGTCTGTGGTCACAGATCACAGCCTGCTCCTCACTTCATGGAATTTGAATTCGGGCTCTTTTCCAGTTCAGAATTTCTTTCTCTTTAGATATTGGGTGTTTCCTGCCCAGTTTTCCGTTTTGTCTTTACAACTCTTTCTGTTTTCTTTTTTTGTTAATCAATACCAAACTGGCTGAAAAAAATATGGAAGTTTTAAGTTGGGAAGAGAAGTCATTGGTTATTAAAAAATACCCCCCCCCCCCATTTTATTGTATTTTCTTGATCATAAAGTTCACTCTGTCAGGTAGCACAGGCCAGGTTATGCTGCCGTAACAAACACGATGAAGACCGCAGTGGCTTGAGACAGCCGAGTTTATTTCTTCCCTCTGCTTCATGTCTCTCGTGGGTGAACAGGGATTCTCATCGCAGGGACCCAGGCTGATGGAGGCTCCATCTCTATAAAGATGTGGTTGCACTAAGTACTGACTCTTAAAGCTTCTGCCCAAAGTGATGCTTCACCTACTCACATGCGCTGCTCAGGCAAGCTCGGCAGGGTGGGGAGATGTGGTTATGCTACAGCGATGGGGAGAGGGCACTGGATATGCTCCATGGTAGTACAGTCAGCCACATTTTCTCCAAAAACATTGACATTCCTGTCATTTTTTTCTGTGCTCATGATGTCTGTGATGTTTCTCTCTCTCTCTCCCAGTCTCTCTCTCTGACTTTGGCTGTTGTTTTCCCTCTGAGAATGGTGGACCAGAATTGTAGTTTTTTGTCACCTGATGATACAAAGGGACAGTGATCAATCCTGCCCTGGTCCCTTGAGTAACTTCTGCATCAGCAGTGCCCACGTCCTCATTAGTGACGTTCCATTTAGCTCAATAAGTTGGCATTTCATTAGTACCGTGATACATTCCATGTCTCAAGTCTCTCCTCTGTTTCTTCTGCCCCTAGGGCAGGGGTGGGCAAACTTTTTGACTCGAGGGCCACAATGGGTTCTTAAACTGGACCGGAGGGCCGGAACAAAGGCATGGATGGAGTGTTTGTGTGAACTAATATAAATTCAAAGTAAACATCATTACATAAAAGGGTACGGTCTTTTTTTTTTTTAGTTTTATTCATTTCAAACGGGCCGGATCTGGCTCGCGGGCCGTAGTTTGCCCACGGCTGCCCTAGGGTCAGGGGGAAGGGAACAATGGGGACATTATTGTTTAATAGGTATGGAATTTGAGTTTGAGATGATGAAACATTCTGGAGAATGGACAGTGTTCATGGTTGCACAGCAGTGTGAATGTATTTGATGCTGCTGAACTATACGCTTAAAAATGGTTAATAGGGAAAATTTTATGCTAGGTATATTTTACCAGGATTTAAAAAAGTAAAGTAAACCAGTGAGATGCACCTATGAAAAAACAGTGGTACAATCTGGATGTACAAGGCAGGATGATGTCTTTTTGCTGTTATTCCCTGCCATTCTGCTCGGTCCATGTACTGAACACGCGTGTCCTCTCTCTTTCTGTTAGTTGTATTCAGTCACCTGTGTCCAGCCTCCTGCCGAAGTACAGCTCACTCACCACGGACAGTGCTTTAGTGAAATTTAACTCTGACTCCACTCATTTAGAGTTCTCTGACCTGGTGGGGATGTCAGAGGTTTGAGGGTATTTGCTTGTTACCGCTTAGCAGGGGGCTGGATAAAGAGCTGGGAACTGGAAGGGGGAGACCTGCTTTTGAGCTGCATTTATTGCTGAATGACCTTGGACAGACTCTGTAGACCGCTCTGGCCCCTTCCCCCACTTAGATTTGTGGGGCCTTTTTAGCTTCCCAGCCTAACTTGGGCTTTTGGGTCTGTAGCCCAAGCAGATATTACATACAAATGCTGTGGTTGATGGACCGTGGACTTTATAGTTTCTTTCTGAAATGCTCTCTTGTGTTAGCCCCACTTGGACTTCCTGTCTGTCTTTTGGAGACGTTGCTTGAGTGGAAGTCACCCCTCTGTTTGTCCTTAGCAGGGGGCTGGATAAAGAGCTGGGAACTGGAAGGGGGAGACCTGCTTTTGAGCTGCATTTATTGCTGAATGACCTTGGACAGACTCTGTAGACCGCTCTGGCCCCTTCCCCCACTTAGATTTGTGGGGCCTTTTTAGCTTCCCAGCCTAACTTGGGCTTTTGGGTCTGTAGCCCAAGCAGATATTACATACAAATGCTGTGGTTGATGGATCGTGGACTTTATAGTTTCTTTCTGAAATGCTCTCTTCTTGTGTTAGCCCCGCTTGGACTTCCTGTCTGTCTTTTGGAGATGTTGCTTGAGTGGAAGTAACCCCTCTGTTTGTTCCCATCTGCTGCTTCATAAACACCACATTTACATCTCATGCCTATTTCAGGGCTGTCAAGCTCAGGGGACTCTAACGATCTCAGGGGACCAATGAGGAAGTTGTAGGGTCTGTGCAGTCAGTCCTTAGTTTATAACCAGAAGCTTCATCCCAGCAGAGACTCCTGTATTCACTCTGCCATGACCAGGCATGGCTTTTCCCGGAAGCCTGATAATGGAACTGTCTGGCTAATGGGCACAGAGAGCCACTATTTAGAGCCTTTCCCCTTTCTCTTTCAATTTGCAGCACTTTTTATGAAGACTGGTCTTTTGTGATGGACGAAGAAAGGTCTAGCATGCTTCCTACCATGGCAGCTGGTAAGCCCGGGCAAGGCGGGTGATGGGTCCTGTGAAGCAGAGGAGGGATTTTCCTTATTCCTCAGCAATAAGGGCACTTGCCACTGCCCTTCCTTGAATGGCATTGAATTTGATACCCTGGCAGGGAGAGCATGGGGTTGAGGGTTTTTGGTTGTGGCTTCGCAAGTGTAATATAAAGACCTAGGGGTTGGAGACAGGAGACCTGCCTTGGGAGCCTGGTCCGACCCCTTACCAGCTGGGGACCTGGGGCAGATGCTGTTACCGTTACTTTCCTCCTCTGCAAGGTGGGGGTCCGGACGGCACGGCTGTCACCATATTGGGCTGTGAGAGAATCAGATGTGATAGTCATGTACACCATTTGTCAACATGCAAACCTGGAATGATGTTTATTGGTGAATCTTTAAATTGTTTATCATTTGACTCGAACTCAAAGGGTAAAACAACCCAACAGAAGTGGGCAACTTGCTTCTTTCTTCTAATTCCTTTGTTGCCTCCTTTTTCTTTTTCTTTCCTGAAAGTTTGCACCAAGGCCCACATATTGAGAGTTATGTTAGTTATTGGTGAATCTTTAAATTGTTTATCATTTGACTCGCACTCAAAAGGTGAAACAACCCAACAGAAGTAGGCAACTTGCTTCTTTCTTCTAAATCCTTTGTTGCCTCCTTTTTCTTTCCTGAAAGTTTGCACCAAGCCCCACATCTTGAAAGTTACGTTAGCTTAGGCCAGTGGTCGGCAAACTCATTAGTCAACAGAGCCAAATTTCAGCAGTACAATGATTGAAATTTCTTTTGAGAGCCAGATTTTTTAAACTGATTTCCTGTGGGTCATAGGATACCAGTGCAAATTTTTGCATAAGTAATGCTACTGATGACATTGGTGCGCCTTTTGTGATTGCTTACTGAGCTGAGTGTTTTTGGTGGGTGATGGTCTTTATAGTTAACCTGTGAAAGAGATATTGTGCCCCCATTTTACAGATAAGGAAACTAAAGCTCAGAGAGGTTATAAATGGCTTGACCAAGCTCTCGTAGCTTGTACGTGGCAGTGCTGAGATTCAATACAGGCAGTCTGACCTCAGAACCTATGGCTTACCTTCCCTCCTGACAGAGAGGAAGAGAATTTGGAGTGACTCAGCTGCTGTGATAGCTGCTGTCCACTGACCCCAGTTGTGGGAGGTTTTAATCAGCATCTAAGACAGTGATGGCGAACCTTTAGAGCTCGGCGTGTCCGCATTTTGAAAAACCCTAACTTAACTCTGGTGCCGTGTCACATATAGAAATTTTTTGATATTTGCAACCATAGTAAAACAAAGACTTATATTTTTGATATTTATTTTATATATTTAAATGCCATTTAACAAAGAAAAATCAACCAAAAAAAATGAGTTCGCGTGTCACCTCTGACAAGCGTGTCATAGGTTCGCCATCACTGCCTTAGACAGTGGTTCTCAACCTTCTGGCCCTTTAAATACAGTTCCTCATGTTGTGACCCAACCATAAAATTATTTTCGTTGCTACTTCATAACTGTAATGTTGCTACTGTTATGAATCGTAATGTAAATATCTGATATGCAGGATGGTCTTAGGCGACCCCTGTGAAAGGGTCGTTCGAACACCAAAGGGGTCGCGACCCACAGGTTGAGAACCACTGCTCTAGCCAATAGATGATTAGACTGTCCTCTGTTCATCTTCATTGCAGTGGTTTATTATCACTCAGGTGTGAAGATATGTGACCCAGGTGGACACACCTCGTCACCTGAAAGTGCCAAGGGGCCTGAATCTGACGCATTTGCATTCTCAGCTCACATTTGTTTTTATTTTTTTTACCCTTACTGAGAAAGAGCCTCACCTAGAGGGGAAGATGATAGGGTAAAAGAGCAAAAGGTCAGTCAGAACAAACTGAAAGCAAGGGTGTGAGGGCCACGGGAAGCCAGATGAGGTTGATCTTCATTCATTTATTCTTTTGTCCATTCATTCATTTGTTCACTTAATGCATTCTGTGTGCTAGGCTGTGAGCCAAGTAAGACAGATTACAGGCATTCAGCTGTCAGTCTTCTTTGGGATGGGTGGGTAGACATTTAATGACAAATTATACATATAATTAATTATCCTGATAAATGGGATGGAAGCCAAGCATAGGGTGCTATGGAGAGTGTATACTATTGGGCTTGCCTTTTTTTGGCGGGGGAAGACATTTAAGTGGAGGCCAGGGAAAGGGATTAATTAATTAATTAAGATTGATTTTGTGACATGTTTACAACCACCCTGAGCCTTCTGGGACATCCAGAATGTTGCTAAAGCAAAATTGAAAATTTTGGGTTTAAAACTTAGTCCTGGTATTCTCAAATCCCTTAAACAAGGCAGTAATCATGGTCGTCCCTTTGGGGTTATTAATGATTATGCTCAGAATCTTATGGTGTCTTTGGTACACACTGGCTTTATCTGTTTGCCCTCTCCTTCCCAAGCAGAGGCCCCAGGTGAATGAGATAGAAACAGGACTGTGAGGGCTTTGTGTAACAGAGACAATGGAATTTGTATACCCAAAGCAGTATCCTTGCCATTCATTGTGGACTCCCTGCTTTTGACATTGTCTCAGAGTTGTAATGCCCGGGTGAAGCATGTCACACATTGGTTTAGATGGAATGGAGTTTTGGGAATAGGTTCAGGGTGATGATTAAGATGTGTAAACTGGCTCATCTAAGTACTGGTCAGTCTTACAGTCTTATTTTCTGTTTCCATTGGCCTTGTTGTGTAACAAACAGTGTAAAAAATGTAGTGGCTTAAAACTTTATTATTTTCTGTTTCCATTGGCCTTGTTGTGTAACAAACAGTGTAAAAAATGTAGTGGCTTAAAACAACCATGATTTATTCTTTTATGATTATTCTGTGTGTGGCTTGGCGGTCTGGTTTTGCCCCCCCCCCCCCCCCCCATCCCTGGAGTTGGTGCTAACTATTGGCTAGGGTATCTCAGTTTTCTTATACAGGGCCTCTCATTCTTCAATAAGCTAAATCAGTTTTCTTCCATAGTAGTTTCAGGGCAGGATTTCAAGAGGGTGTAAGACCCTGTAGAACTCACACACCGTTATTTCTGCCACATTCCATTGGTAAAGGCAGAACACTAAGCCATTCCAGATTCAAGAAGGTGGAGAAATAGATACACCTGCAATGGAAGGTGTGGCAGAGTCCCATTGTAAAGGGACATTATGCAGGATGGGAGGAATTTGTGGTCATTGAACAGTTGACGACTGCCCCAAACGGTTTTCTTGGTTTCACCCACCAGTATTTTCCAAAGTGAAACAATGAAAATCATGTCAATAATGATAATATCCTTTGGATCAAAGTGCTTAGAAGAACTGCTTAGAGGAACAATTTTAACATTTGCTCCGTGGCATATTTTTAAAATAATTTTTTATTTTTTAAAATTTATTTTTCAATAACAGTTGACATACAATATTATATTAGTGTCATATGTATACATAGTGTTTAGACATTTATATACCATAAAGTGATCCCCCACCCCCCAGGTAAGTCTAGTACCTATCTGACACCATACATAGTTACTACAATATTATTGAATATATTCCCTGTGGTGTACTTTATATCCCCGTGACTATTTTTATAACTGGCAATTTGCACTTCTTAATCCCTTTCATCATTTTCACACATCTCCTCACCTTTCTCCTGTCTGACAACTATCAATTTTTTCTCTTTATCTGTGAGCCCGTTTCTGTTTTGTTTGTTTATTATTCTTGTTTTTTAGATTTCACATATGAGTGAAACCATATGGTATTTGTCTTTCTCTATCTGATTTATTTCACTTAGCATAATACCCTCTAGGTCCATTCATGTTGTTGCAAATGGTCATATTTCATTCATTTTTCATGGCTGAGTAATATTTCAATGTATATATGTACCACATCATCTTTTTCCATTTGTCTGTTGATGGACACTTAAGTTGCTTCCATGACTTGGCTATTGTGAATGATGCTGCAATGAACATAGGGATGCATATATCTTTTCAAATTTGTATTTTAGATTTCTTCAGATAAATATCCAGAAGTGGAATTGCTGGGTGATATGGTAGTTATATTTTTAAAAATTTTTGAGGAATTTTCAAACTTTTCCATAGTTGCAGCACCCGTTTACAATCCCTCTAACAGTGTAAGAGGATCCCTTTTTCTCCATATCCTTGCCAGCACTTTTTGTTTGTTGTTTTATTGGTCATAACCATTCTAATACGTATGAGGTGATATCTCATTATAGTTTTAATTTGCATTCCCCTGATGGTTAGTGATGTTGAGCATCTTTTCATATGTCTTCATCTGTATGTCCTCTTTGGAGAAATCTCTGTTCAGGTCCTCTGTCCATTTTTAAATTTGATTATTTGGTTTTTGATGTTAAGTTGTATGAATTCCTTATATATTTTGGATATTAGCCCTTTACCAGATATATCATTGGGGAATATCTTCCTCCATTCAGTAGGTTGTCTTTTCATTTTGTTGATTGTTACCTTCACTGTGCAAAAACTTTTTAGTTTTGGCTTAGTCTCATTTGTTTATTTTTTCTTTTGTTTCCCTTGCCTGAGGAGACACATATATTTTGCTCAGTCTTCTAACAGATATTTTTCCAAGGATTTAAGAAAGTCTGAATAGCAGTGGAGTAGTAGAGGATTTTTCATGATCGCAGGGGTGGGCAAACTTTTTGACTCGAGGGCCACAATGGGTTCTTAAACTGGACCGGAGGGCCGGAACAAAAGCATGGATGGAGTGTTTGTGTGAACTAATATAAATTCAAAGTAAACATCATTACATAAAAGGGTACGGTCTTTTTTTTTTTTTTTTTTTAGTTTTATTCATTTCAAGCGGGCCGGATCTGGCCCGCGGGCCGTAGTTTGCCCACGGCTGATCTAGAGTCAAGATGGCTTGATCACCCCTTTATCTTGCCTACTTTTTCTTATATCATATCATATCTTATCTTTTACTAGATGCCAAATGTAAAAAGGAACGGAAGAAGAAAAAGAAGGTGACCAATATTATCTCATTTGATGATGAAGAAGATGAGCAGACCTCTGGCGATGTTTTTAAAAAGATGCCTGGGACGGGGGAGAGCTCGGAGGAGAACTCTGACCGCTCCTCGGTCAATATCATGGCCTTTGAAAGCCCCTTTGGACCTAATTCCATTGGAAGCCAGAGCAGCAACTCATGGAAAATTGATTCTCTGTCTTTGAATGGGGAGTTTGGGTACCAGAAGCTTGATGTGAAAAGCATCGACGATGAAGATGTGGATGAAAATGAGGATGACGCGTACACGTCGGGAAGGAAGCACACGGGCCACTCAGAGTCGCCTGAGAAGTAAGTTCCACTCTAGGTTTTAACAAAGGGTGGTACGTTAACTGCTTTCCCTTCCTGCAGAATTGGGTGAAAGAAGGGTGCAAGGTTTATATTTGTTTGGGGCATCTTTCGTTTTTCAGATCTTAATTTAGGAGGAAGGAGCATTATTAGCTTCTTGAGAACTAAGAGAGGGGAAGGGAGTATGTTTGAAGGTACCTATTACAAAATTAGTGTCAAGATGCATGCCTTGAAACTTTTGCTTTACATATCCAGCTTTCATTTTTGTTTTCTAGCTTTTCCTCCCAACTTTAACTTGCCGCTAGCATAGGGAGATCAGGAGAAAGGCAGGGTTATTCTAGAAAATAGCCGTGGGCTGGTGACGTCTGTGTTTATCTGCAGGTGTGTGAGCATCAGTGATTTGCCTGCACTTGCTGCTTTAACACTGGAGTTGCTATAGACTTATGCCTGTGGAAGGGGCTTGACACATGAAGGCATAAAGCAAACACGTACAGTTAAGAGCTTGGATTTTGGAATCAAGACAACCTAGGTCCTCGTGTACTAGCTCCTTGGCTTAGGTTGGATGAGGTTGGACAAGTTACTTCACCTCCCAGAGTCTCTGGGCTCATCAGAGACCTGGGAGAAAAACAGTACCTTCTTAGTAGGGTTGTATTCAAAGTACTGAGCTATTCCGTGTGGGCTGTCTGCACACTACTATTGTAATAATATTCCCAAGCTTGGTTTTACTCTTCATGCCAAAGAAATTAGTTTTCACGTAGGCGTTACAGTGGTCAATGCTATCCTGATCACTTTGACTTCAAAACCAGCCCACAAGAGTGAAACAGAGATATTGAGACCCCATGGTATGACTGAAAGGTACAGTATGTCTTAGCCCTAAACTTTCCACTTTCATGCTTTAATAGTTTTTCTTTTTTCTTTCTCATGAGACTATGCCTACTTTTGTCTTTGATTGTTACACTGGTCCTCATTCACGTGGGTACCTGTATTAGTATCATCTGATTGGCCATCAGTGTGACATGTCAGATGCTATAAGCTATGTATATATTCTCCTAATCCGTAGGTTAGTGGATACCACCCTCACGGGATGGATGAAAAACGGGATTCGTAGAGAGTTGAGATCTGTCAGAGCAATGGGCAAAGCTGGGTTAAGGTTAGGTTATGCTGTACTCCATAGCTTACACTGTACTGTCGAATATTTTCCATATAATTCTGAATGTCGATTGGTTGAGTTCAGTTAGATCAGTGGTCGGCAAACTCATTAGTCAACAGAGCCAAATATCAACAGTACAACGATTAAAACTTCTTTTGAGAGCCAAATTTTTTAAACTTAAACTATATAGGTAGGTACATTGTTATTAACTTAATTAGGGTACTCCTAAGGCTTAGGAAGAGCCACACTCAAGGGGCCAAAGAGCCCCATGTGGCTCGAGAGCCGCAGCTTGCCGACCACGGAGTTAGATCAATATGTCATGTTTGTTAAAGGTTCCCCCATTGTTGAGTATTGGCATCTTCCTAATGGCAGCTTTGTCTGTTGTCGCTTTTTGTTATCAGCCATTGTGAAATAAACATTTTCATGCAGAGGCTTTTTTCTCCTCCTGAAGTAATCATGAGAGTAGCGTCCCTGCAGCTTGTTTTGCTGACAGGCCGTGAATGTTTTGTTCCTGGAATCCAGGTCTTGTGATGGGCTGTGTTAGTCAGGGTTCTCCAGAGAAACAGGACCAAGAGGGTGTGTGTGTGTCTCTCTCTGTGTGTATCTATCTGTCTAGAGAGATTTATTTTAAGGGATTGGCTCATGTGATGGTGGAACTTTGACAAGTTCAGAAAATGGAGGGTGGGCTGGCAGGCTGGAGACTCAAGGGAGAATTGCAGTTTAAGTCCTAAGGCTGTCTGCTGGCAGAACTTCTTCTCAGTCTTTTTCTATGAAGGCCTTTAACTGATTCAATGAGGCCCACCCAAATTATGGAGGGTAGTCTGCTTTACTAGTACGCAATGTCTGCCGATTTAAAGGTTCATTTCATCTGAAAAATACCTTCCCAGGAGCATAGAATAACGTTTGATCATATCTGGCTACTGTGGCATAGCCAAGTTGACACTTAAAATTCACCCTCACACTTGCCTTTAGTCTTAATCTAGGCCTTTCAGGAAATGCCACTTGTGTTCTGTGTCTCTGCAGGTGAGAGCAACTGAGTTTATTCACTTCATGGGTTTTCATTGGCCTTAAACTCAGTCATTTCTCTTCCTAATGACCAGTGCCATTGAGGGAGTCTGGAGGGGAGGCCGCCTTGCAAGCCAAGGTAGCTGCCAGCATTGTGATGTGTGAGACACAGGACAGTGCAGGTGACCTTCACAGAGCTGGCCCTTTGGGGCCTCGAGCCTCCTGGAGATTCTGGAGCCTCTCCTGCGTAAACGGGGTCTTGAGTGAGCATTCGCAGAGCATCTTGGGGAAGGAGCAGGGCTGATGAGGTGGCCTATGAATAATGCTTTCCCTTAAAAAAAAATTTTTTTAAATTGATTTCAGAGAGGAAGGGAGAGAGATAGAGAGATAGAAACATAAATAATGAGAGAGAATCATTGATTGGCTGCCTCCTGCATGCCCCTTACTGGCGAGGAATTGAGCCCACAACCTGGGCATGTGCCCTTGGCTGGAATCAAACCTGGGACCCTTTAGTCCGCAGGCCTGGGCTAGGGCTAATGCTTTCCTTTTGATTGTAAGAAAATGTTCATATGTACGGTCTCGGTGCCTGAGGGGCCAGAACTTGAGCAGTGTAACCGCACAGCTGGGTTTGTGAGGGGAGTGGCCAGGTGAGGCCAGGGGAAGCACACTGTGGTCTGTCACAGCCTCTGGCAAGGTCGATGCTCTGAGGGCTTTAAGATGCTCTGTTGGCCAAAGGTTGAGTTCTATGCCTCTGTTTGCTAGCAATTAAACCACTTATTTGATGACTAAGGAAAATCTTGTCCCTCAAGATTTTGGCTTTGCTTTTTTTTTCTTCAAGAGGATAATACCTTTATTGTAGAAAGTAGTTTTTCTGTCACTTCATATGTGTTCTATGATGCCACTAGGAAAGTACGGTGAAAACATAATTCAGAAAGAATTTCAAACATGTGGGAAAATGTTGCACCTCACTAGCAATTAAGCAAAGGCAAAGTGAAAGCAGATACTATGCTCGCCTGTCATATTTGCGGAGAGTTAAAGTGAGAACTGGGAAAAGGCAGGCCCTGGTTAGTGTCCTGGCCGTGGCAGCCCTTGGTGTGTCCTCAGGCTTGGTATGCTCCAGGCACACAGTAGGCGCATACTGCGGAATGAGTGATGTAAGGCATCCTCCTCCATAGCTGGTTAGTGTTGGCAGCCCTCTAGAAAACAGAGTGTCAGCAGCCTTAGAAATGTCGACCTCACTTGACTTAGCAACCCCACTGCCAGGGATCTACCCAAGGGCAGTCTCAGGGAGCAGGCTGCTGCCTCAGGTAGCAAAGTCCATACTTAGAGAAGCAGAACATCAGAGCCGACTTACACGTGCCACCACAGAGGATCCCATCGCGTGAACCTCGACATCTTAATGTTTAGGACCTTAAACCCCTCAAATGCGAAGTGTAAGAGTATCCAAGTAGTTTGAAATGAACTTGTGAGTTTATGCTGAATGAAAAAAGGCGAATATAAAATCCTACATTTAGTTTCAGTATGGCCTCGTAAAGAAAACTATGTTCAAGAAAGAAAAGACACACTAAAAGGAGATCGTGTCTAAATCAGTTGTGCTTTGGGTAATGTGGTGTTGGGTGTCATTTTTCCCCCTCCTCTTTTTAACCTTTTCTTGGTTTTACAATGTGTTTTACTTTTCTAACAAAAAGCAACACCTGCTCTTATGTTGCTGAGCCAGCGGTGGCACCATATTCTGAATTGGTCTCTGCCTCAGGAACCACTTTGGTGTAACTCAGTTTTGAGGTGTGACCCTTGGCCCTTTTTGCTTGGGTCCCAAACCTCAGCTGCTGGAGCCTGGCTTCCCCTTGCACCCCGCATGTGTTGCTGGGAAGTGGCAAGATTTCCCCTCAGAAACAGCAGCAAGTGCAATGGTGGGGAAAGGACGGGTGGTTTTGCTTCCTTCTGAGGGGTGCCCTGACTGCCTCTGGGTGTCTGGGAGTCCCTCAGTCACCAGCTGCTGGACTGGAGCCCCAGGAGGGCAGTTCTGTACAGGTTCTAGGGGCACAGCCCCGTTCATGGAAGAAGGAGCCTTCCTCTCCTGTGCCCTAGAGTGCCATCTGAGAGTCTCATTGTGTGTGCACCTGCAGGGTTAAATGATACATTTTGCAAAATTCTGTAGACTTTCGTTTGGTGCCAAATGTATGACCACAAGCTAGAGCGGGCTGAAAGCAGAATTTCTACATGATGATCTCTAAAAGAAGGGGTGGCCAGCTACACCTGCTGGCCAGGTCCTCTACACAGCTGAGAATGGTTGGTTGTTACATGTTTAAGGGGTTGTTAAACAAACAAACAAAGCTAAACAAACAAAAACCCAAAGAAGAATAAGTATGGCCACAAGGCCTAAACTTTTGCTATCTGGTCCTTTCTAGAAAAGTGTTGTTGATCCCTGCTCTAAGGAATGAAAGAAAACCGCTATGCATCATGCGTGGTGGGCAGGAGCCAGGAGACCCATTGTACCTGGGTTTGGAAGACCTGGCCTTGAGCCCCCCACAAGCCTTGGTTCTGTCCTTAAGGCTTATGACCTTGTACAAGTCAGAATTTTTTGAGTTTTTCTCCCTCTCTCCCTTCTTCCCTCCTTTCCTCCTCCCACCTCCCCTCCCTTTTCTTTGTCCTTTCCTCTCCCTCCCCACCCCTCCCTCCCTCCCTCCCTCTGTTAAGTAGGTGTGATTATGATCTGCTCTGGTCCTCACAGCTGAGTTACAGAGTGAGTTTATAGTCTGTAAATGTGCTGTGGGCAGTACTTTCTCAAATAAGTTGAATTGAGCCAGCCTGGTACTACAAAGATCCTACAGGTTAGTTCTGTACTCAGTGGATTGGTGACAATATAACAGATAATGTGAGCTGGTTAATGTTTGAGCTGACCCCCTTTCTTGGAAGGGACCCAGACATGGTCTGGTCTGATTCTGCTCTTTACTTGAGAGGGTTTGAGAACCAACGAGGCAAAGTGCCAGCCCAGGTCACGTGGCTGCCATCATTTCAGAGCCTGGAACACACCATGCTTCCTCCTTCAGCACTTTGCACATGCTGTTCCCTCCCCCTCCGTCCCTCTTGTCCCTCCTCTTCACTCAGGTAACTCTTGTGCTTCCTTCAGCTCTCACCTCAAACCTCCCTTCTTCCAGGAAGCCTTCCATGACCTTCTGACCAGCTCCATGAGGATGAGCTGTTGTTCTACACCTTCTAGGGGGAATAATTGATTCATGTCTGTGCCCCCCAATAGACTGTAAGCTCCATGAGGGCAGGATAAACACTGTGTGCTGGCTCTTTTGCCAGCACTGAATATATGTGCTGCATACTACCTGGCATATAATAGGTGCTCAGTAAAAAGTGGCCGAAAGAACAAATGCAAGGGGTCTGGCTCCAGACTTCGTGCTCCCGACTCCCAGTCTGCATCTCCTGCTATGCCCAGCCCTGTCATGGTTAGTTCCCAAGAAGGAGCTTGTGGGAGGCCCAGCAGATGCTTGTGGTGACCTGAGCCCTCAGGGGCCCTTCAACCTTTCACATAGCTGTATTCTTTCATCACAGGCCACTGGACGGGAACACCTGCCTCTCCCAGATGCAGAGCTGGGCTCCTCTGCAGGTGCTGCATGGTGACACCGATGTCCTCTTTCCGGTCAGCGGAGTGGGCTCCTTCAGCCCTGCAGGTGGGTGCTTCCTGACTGCTCTTTCCCTCCACTGCGAGTGTCGAGTGTCGGCTCCGAGAACCACAGGGGTGTCTGGGCCACTTCTGCTGGTGGGAGTGGGGGCAAGGAGGCCGGGGCTCCGAACAGGAGGGCTGCTGAGGTTCGGAGGGCAGTGGGTTTGGCTTCACTTCCTGCTGAACCTGGGTATTTTGAGATGCCCTCGCCTGAATGAGGTTGGGCAAAATGGGCTGGCAGGTCACCAGGGAGTCCCCAGTCTGCTTTTCTTCTTGCCAGTGATTTGCTGAACTCGGTCATGTACAAGTTGACTACAAAGGATGACCATTATTTGAGCCTCTTAGGAGAAGGGAGGCCACAGAACCCATAGCTGTGGAGGCCCTGGCACCCTCAGCAGCAGAGTGCTTAGGGTCAGGGAGTAGCTTGCTCAGACCTGCCTGTGGAGTGGGTAGCAGTTCTGGCCCAGTCCCTGCTGCTGAGCACACATGTGTGGTTTGTTATTGTCTTCTGTAGTGAGGGCAGGTCACGGGGAGGGGGGGGACAGACGTGCAGGAGCCCAGCTGGCCCAGAGGAGTGGGAGTGCATGTAGCCGACTCAGTGCCTGGCACTTCCCCACAGCACCACCAGGTCCCCGAGGCTGTGGTCCCCCCAACCCCACCCTGACGTCTTCCCAGGGCCAGGTTTAAGAAACTGACGGGGCTGCCAACTGCTCAGGAAGCTGCTGGCTTTCTGAGCTGGATGACAGACTGTTGTACTTGCCACTGTGCAGGGAGCACTGGAGTTTCTAGGGTTTGTTCGTGGCTTGCAGCTCACCACCCAGGTCCCCGTTCACCTTGCCCTGCTCCCCCTGGAGGCGCCTTTCGGTTGGGCTGTGAGGTATTGCTGGGCTGAGAGGTGCATCCGTGGCTTGCAGCTCACCACCCAGGTCCCCGTTCACCTCCCCCTGGAGACGCCTTTCGGTTGGGCTGTGAGGTGTTGCTGGGCTGAGAGGTGCATGCACTAGGCAGTGGCTGTTTCATTTTTTAACTGGGCTCCTCTAACCATCAGATGCTGGGCAGATGGCTGGCTGCTCCGAAATGCTGTTTGCCACCAAACTGGGATTTGGTCCTTTCGCACCCAGCATTCTCCATCCCTCTGGGCTTTCTGTAGACCAGTGTATCTAGGGCAGTGATGGCGAACCTAAGACACGCGTGTCAGAGGTGACACACGGACTCATTTTTTTGGTTGATTTTTCTTTGTTAAATGGCATTTAAATATATAAAATAAATATCAAAAATATAAGTCTTTGTTTTACTATGGTGGCAAATATAAAAAAAATTTCTATATGTGACATGGCACCAGAGTTAAGTAGGGTTTTTCAAAATGCTGGCAAATATAAAAAAATTTCTGTATGTGACATGGCACCAGAGTTAAGTAGGGTTTTTCAAAATGCTGACACGCCGATCTCAAAAGGTTCGCCATCACTGCTCTAGGGGAAGTAGCCCCTGGCCAGGTCCAGGACCCTCGCGGACCCTCAAGAGAAGACATCCCCTGGCAGGTTGCCCACAGTCCCACCTCCGGCCTTTGTCCTGGCGGACCCGAGGCTGTCTTGTCACTGTTGATGGGGCCCGAGCTCCAGCATCTGATTGCCCTCACCAGGGAGGCTGCGCAGGAGCCAGTCTGCCAGCTGTTTCCCTTAGAACAGTAACACAGCTCTCAGTGGCCTTGGACGATGTGACAGCCAGAGGGACAAGTGCCGCAGGAGCATGGCATGGGAGGCAGCTTCATCCAGGCGGCATGGAGACACTGGAGCTGGAGCTGGGGAACCGGTCACCCGAGTGGATTCCAGAGTGCATCAAGTCCCTCCTGCATGATGCCCCGTTTCCATGGCAGGCGCGTGGCCCAGGTGGCGCTGGGACTGGCCTGCCTGCAGGGGGACCCTTCCCTAGGCAGCACCCAGCATGGCCGTGATTCCTTTCCCAAACTCCTTTTCTTTCCCTCCTTTTCTGACTTGTGCCCCTTCTGATCGACACCCCCTAATTGAGTGATCTTAACGTATTCTCTCAGTCAGGCCTGGGAGCCATTTCGTGTCGTTGGTGGTGAGTTTGCACACAGGGGGCTCCTCCCTTAGGAGACCGTCCCATCATCTTTGAAAATGTTAGTGCCTCTACTGTCATCGCCTTTGGGGTATTAGAGGAAGGGAGGGAGAGAGGAGGATAAACAGGAGGAGAGGGACATGGTGGGGAAGACGGATGTGTTGGTAGCTAAGTCTTGGGAGGGAGAAAGCGGCGGAGAAGGGGACCCTGAACACAGAGTCATTATCCTTCTGGACCTTGGAAGGGGGCATTCTGTGGATCAGGGGCTGAGCTTTGGGCTGCATTTCTGGGGCGAGGGAGGGGCTCAGGTCAGGGAGATGCCAGGCCAGGGCTTGATCCCCAGTAGGGGGTGTGCAGGAGGCAGCCAATCGATGTTTCTTTCTCATTGATGCTTCTCTATCCCTCTCTCTAAAATAAATAAAAAAAACATTAAAAAAATAAAATTAAGATAGTAGTAGTGGCAGTACCTGCCTCAGAAGGGATGTGGCAGATGAGTGAGCTAGTCTGCATCTCCGACTGCTCTGTGGTTCCGGGGCCTCAGCTCACTACAGCTTGTTGCGGTCATGTATCATGAAGGGAAATCCGCTGGGGCCGAGTCGGTGTGGTATCCGGGATGCTGGTGGGTGATGGTGGCCTTCACTCCAACTACGGGTTTCCATGTGTACTGGTATGTTGGAGCCCCTGTCCTTGCTTCAGGGAGCAGAATCTGACGGCTGTGTGAGTCAGGTTAGAGGGGTGCGGTGACCTGAGGTGACCTGCTGCAGGAGACCCCTAGAAGGTCTGGAGCCTTTGAACGAGGGTGAAAATGGCTGGGAAGCAAGGAGTGGGAAGTAGGTAGGGGAGCTGGCAGGTTTAGGCACCACTAGCTCTGTGATGGGAGGGCAGGAGAGTGCCAGGCTCTGAGGGTACAGCCAGTGGGAAGTGGTGACAGAAGAAGAGTGGATTTGAAGGTCATGATCAGTTGGTGGCCCTGTAGGACATCCCAGTGGAGATTTCTGGTAGGCAGTGAGAAATGTGGGGCTGGGATTCAAGATTCAGGTCCTAGCCAGAAGCGAGGGTTGAGCATGGTCATCTTCACAGAGTGGAGTCTGCAGCTAAGACCTTGCTGGATTTATCGGGGACAGAGGCCACAGAACTGAGATTCAGGGACACCTTTGCTCAGGAATCAGAGAAAAAGATGGTGGGGGAGGGGGACCAAAGATCATTGCTGTGAAGGCTGAGAAATGAGTCCTTCAAGGAGGAATGTAGGAGGGGGACCGAGGAAAGCGCTCTTGGGTCCTTTGAGGGCAAATCCAGTTGCCTGGGAAGATGAGAGCCCTTGGCTCACTGAGTATTTGTTCTCCCTGAGTTTTACACATATTACGATTTATTATGTGGTAGGCGTTAAGTGTTGTATGGTAGGCAGTAGAGTCATCCCATTTCATAGATGAGGAAACTGAGGCACAAAGAGCATAGGTCACTTGCTGAGTTAAAGTTGGGAGCAGGGCTTGAGCCCAGGCAGCCCTCAATCTTAAACTAACCACAATACCCTGGTATGAGAAAGGAGAGGCGGCAAAGTAGCTTGATGGTGTCAGCAGGGTGAAAAAGGTGAAAAACCATTTTTTTCCTTTTAGAGGTGCCTTAGTTGAACCCCTTAAGAGCTGGGGAGTCTTGAGCAGGACGACACTAGCATAAATGGAAAGAATGACACGGAGGAGGCTGTCATGGGCGGCTTAGGGAAACCAGAGGTGTTCCCCTCCGACTGTGTTCCTGTTCCGGTCCAGGCCTGGCTTGTGCTGGGCATTGACAAGCCAGAAGTTTCTCCAGTGAGCAAATGTTCTGGGTGAAGCCGGCTTTAATGTCACCGTCTAGCCCAAGGGGTATATGATTTGCACTTCTTTCGGAAAGAGACTTGAACAGCAGCTGATAACGTTTATGAAAATCTTCAGTGCCTCTTGCCTGTTGTTTCTGGAGATTATTTGTGGCCTCACTTCTTCCAAATGCCTTTCCCACATGCCGCTGAATGCAGGGCAAGTGGCTTCTTTAGAAATTGGCAGTCACTTCCTTTTGACCAGAGCAGACACTGTCAGCGATTAGACTGTGCTGCCCTCTCGTGTCCATCTTGAGCCACTACAGGCAGGAGCAGTTTTGTGTAACAGAAAGCTTTGTTACTCCCTGATTCTGAGGTTGGCCCTGAATATGGACTTCGTGGGGAATTCCAGCTGGCTAAGGTAAAAAAGGTTGGGGCCTTCTATCAGTGACTGATGCAAAATCTGAGATGGATGAAAAAAATGAAACCCATAGCAGACAGAAAGGAAAAAATTTCCAAGTCAACTTGTTTAGCAGATGAGCCATTGTGCTGTGTGCATTGTGTCCTCGCCTCATGGAGAAAATGAGATGACAACAGAAACCTGACCTGCTCTCTGTGATTGCTCTCTGTTCTCAGATGCCCCCCTCGGAAGCCTGGAGAACGGGACAGGACCCGAGGACCACGCTCTCCCGGAGCCCGGACCTCGGTACAGGTGAGTGGGTGGTCAGAAACCAGGTTGCCTTTGGGGTTGGATTTTATTCTTTTTTAAAGATAGGGGGGCACCTGCTAGGATTGAAGGGCAAGGCCGTATTTGTGTTCAGTTTTAACTTAACATCACAAAATGTGGAGTTGTCAGGGGTCAAAGGGCATGAGCGACTTTGTAAGAAATAGGATTTGCATACCACCATTACTTTGTGCACTTTTGGGGCCAAATCTGGGTACCTTCTCTGTCATTATTTGCTAATTTTAATATTTGATCATGTTGAATAATTAATATTATATGATATTTAAGCCGCTTAGATAGCATATGTTTGTGAAGTGCTTAGTCTGGCTTTAGTAGTAAGTGCCATATTAGTCTTCTTTTTTCAAATTAAACCATCTCAATACATTAAGCTGCCCAAAGTCCTTGGTTGTGTGGTGGCACAGTGAAGTCTCTGTTCTGTGTGAACCTTATTGCTGTTACTGTGTTTCCTTCTTTCTCGTCATGGTTTTAATTTGGTGTTTCATTTGCAAGCTCAGCTCCAGGCTGGGAGCCCGATTGCCCCATACCTCGCTTGGGGCTGTGGCCTCTCCCTGGGGAGCCAAGCTGTGCTCTCTGAAACCAACAGCCTGTAGGAGGCTGTACCCATCAGTAGTGTCAGGAAGGGTTGGTGCCCGACACATCCAGGACTCCGAGTCCTTTTTGCTGTTTGTCTTAGAAAAACTGGAAAATGCAGCATTAAATGAAAAAATCACTTTTAACTCCCAACTCTGTTTCTGTGTTGATATTTTGGTCCTTTTCCTCCTAGTGGGGTGTGTGTGTGTGTGTGTGTGTGTGTATGTGCTTGTGTGCTTTAATCACACTGTGGCCCTGCTGTCTTCATAAAAGATGTGCTGTTTTCCATGTTGCAAATGCTTTGTAAATATACAGCCGGTTCTCATTATCTCTGGTAACTGTGTTCTGTGCAGTTGCTGTGAAGGCGGAACCACTACTCAGGGGAAATCGAGGGCTGGGCTCCTGTGAGCCTCTCACAGCCCTTTTGTCAGCCATCAGTACATACCTTTGTTTTATGTCCGTTCCTGTTCTAAGACACCTGATTTAACATATATTGTTGACTTTTTGACATTGAACTCATGGCCATTAGCACTGTAACTCCTGCTTGAACAAAAGGTTACCTGACACGTATTTTCTCCGCAATGGATATCACAGCCTTCTGGTGCTTGGGAACACCAGATGGCCCTTTAACACTACGCTTAAATAGCACAATCACCAAGAAATGTGAAAAATGTCGCACTAAATCACCCACCAAGGGACACATTTGCAGTATGAGAGTTGAAAGATGGAGGCAGAGCTCACCTTGTTGGTGTCAGCGGGGAGCACACACACCTGGGGGCCCTGCCGCGTGCAGGAGTGAGCACAAAAGCACCGCGATGTGGATTTTGGGGTTACAGATACATTTAGTGGGCGGGGACACTTGTAGGTCAGGAATTGCAAATAATGAGGATTGACTGTAATTCCGAAGGCTGCCTTCTGTTCCTTGTAGTAGGTGTAGCTGAATAAACTTAGCACCAGTTAGTGTTTGAATGGTGAGGGTGTGCATTTGAAGTCGCCGAGTGTAACCTCTTTCTGCCTGCCTTTTCCCAGCGTGGAAGCCAGTCCTCCAGGCCAAGGAAGTCCTCTGAGCAGCCTGTTACCTCCTGCCTCGGTGCCAGAGTCGATGACAATTAGTAAGTACTTTCTGAGTCGCCTCCGCCGGTCCTGGGATGCCTCCTGGGCCTGTGCGTTGCAGCGGCGCCTCTGTGCTTGCTCCTACACGACTGTCGTGAACTGTGGGGTCAGGTCAGGTGTGTGCATCCCTGGTGCGGACGTGGAGTGTGGTGCGTGGTTGCAGGCTCGCTGAGCCGTGCTTGCACGTGATGCGTGGGCTTGTGCACACTTTCCAGGACATGCTCCTGGAGTGGGGCAGCGCTAGGTTAGAGGGCAGTCTTCTCTCGTTCAGGGTTTTAGGGTTCACCTCCTGGAAGGCTGTCAGCTAGAGCAGGGTTGTTTAGTTGCGTGTCCTTTGTAGCTCTGGAGGAGTCATTTTTCTAAGTGAGGAAGCGTGTGTCTCTCAAAGATGAATGAAAGTTGCTGGTGATCAGGTTCAAACTGTTTCCAACCTCATCACCCAGAAAAAAGTGTTAGAGGAGTAGCAATTAAGAGGAGGTCTGAGTGGCTTTATGTGATCAAGATGAGCCTGCTATGTCTTCATGAGCTAGGCAGGTCTGTTTAGAGCAGTGGTTCTCAACCTTGGCTGCACATTAAAATCCTGACTTCTGGGCCTCATCCTTCGGAAATTCTGTTTCTTTCTTATGGGGTGGGGCCACAACATTAGTAACAAAGAAACAGAATTTCTGGAGGATAAGGCCCAGAAATCAGGATTTTAAAAAGATTCCCAGGTGATTCTAATGTGCAGCTAAGGTTGAGAACCACTGGTTTAGAGGCAGGCGGAAGCTGGTGTGGGCTCCGGGCGGGCAGAGGCCAGGACTCCTGGCCCCCTGTTCTCATCCCAGGGGCAGGAAGGAAGCGTGATTCTAATGTGCAGCTAAGGTTGAGAACTACTGGTTTAGAGGCAGGCGGAAGCTGGTGTGGGCTCCAGGGGCAGGAAGGAAGTGGGGGCAGAGGAGAAACCGCCTCCATTCCTGCAGGTAGGATTCAACGGTCTGAACTTACACGGGGAAATATTTACAACCTTTCCCCTCAGCCTCTAGGAAATTTAGCATTTTCTTAATTGTGAAAGTAGCAGCAAAACATAGGAAGTGGTTAGAAAACGGGTGACTGTGTCACTGACAGAAGTCACAGGCACCTGCAAAACTGGCATGAAAGAGTCTCAGAATGTCATTTCTGCGTGAAAACATGGTAGTTTTTGAATGTGATAATAAAGAATCCTATATATTATTATGCTAGGGTGTTTTTTTTTTGCATTTTCATAATTCTATTTCAATATAGTCTGTTTGCTTTGTAATCGTTGTGTCTTATTTTATGTAATTTAAAACATTTTTCCCGAAAAGAGGCCCATGAGCGTCACCAGACTGCAGAGTGGGTCCATGGTACACAAAGGCGATATCCTCTCCGGCTGTCAGGCCCCTTCCTAGAAGGTGCACACCGTATCCCCCTCGGATGGCTGCGTACATTGGTGGCGTGGCCTGGGAGGCGACGTGCCCCACCCCCGTCAGGGCTGTCATTGCTAAGGAAGGAAGAGGGGCGTTTGGGAGCAGCCAGTGTCCTCTGACTCAGGGGTGAAGGAGGACATGAGCAGATGCTGTGAGGTTGGTGTGGTGGGAATGACCTGCCTCACTTTGTACAGTGAAAGCGTGTAGTATTTTAGGATGCTCCGCAGCCTTAATATCAGCCGAGCAGATATTTATAGATCGCCCAGGATGTGGGACATGGGCTAGGACAGTGATGGCGAACCTATGACACGCGAACTCACTTTTTTGGTTGATTTTTCTTTGTTAAATGGCATTTAAATATATAAAATAAATATCAAAAATATAAATCTTTGCTTTACTATGGTTGCAAATATCAAAAAATTTCTATATGTGACACGGCACCAGAGTTAAGTTAGGGTTTTTCAAAATGCTGACAGGCCGAGCTCAAAAGGTTCGCCATCACTGGGCTAGGAGAACACTAAGGTTGCTGGTTTTCAAATTCCAGTTGTTTTTTTGCCACGGTGCTATACTTACCCTGTAATTCCTTTCTTTTTTTTTTTGAATGTACACTTGAAAAATGTGCAAGTCTTTATTTAAAGAGGTAAGTTTATATGATTACAGTGACTGGAGAGCCACAATGGGTTGACTTAAATAGCAGGTGACTGTAAAAATGAAGACAGGGAGAAGGCAACCGTGTTATGAAGCTGACCTCGCTGCTGCCTGTGCCGGCTGTGACTGAGGCCATTGTTGAAAAACAGACTAGTGGGTGAGAGCATTGGGAAGGTGGAGGGCTGTCCTCTGCTGACCCGGACATTTCCCTGGAAGCAGTCGGAAGGCTTGGAAAAGTGAGGGGGGCTGGCCTCTCTGATCACTGTTATGTGACGCCTTGTCCTTGCAGCACGGGATGCTGTCTGTTTATGTGGGGACACCTCCATGTAGGGGTGAGGCTTGACCCTGTGCATCTACAGAACAGGGGTTTTGCCTTATTTCCATTTGTTTTGAAGAGGACAGTGATCCTGAGATTGGGGACACGAATAGCAGGCTTCATGGCTCCTCGTTCTAGGCACATTTGTAGGGGCCAGGCGTCTTCACACACCCAGCGGTCCCAGCTTTGGCTGCCAAGTAGGTTCCTGCTCCCTGGGCTGAGGCCCCGCCTCTCAGGTACAGGGTTCGCTTTGTCACTGCTCTTTGGGGTGTACAGAGACCGCGGACTGTGAGTCTTCCTCAGCCATTTTCTGTTCTTAAGGAAGTCACTCGCCCTGCTTGTGTGTGTTCACTGAGGAGGCTGCTCTGAACAGTTATGCTGATGGCAGGGGTGTAAGCCATTTTTCTTATTTTTATTCATACAGTTTTCTAAAAATGTAAACCCAGTTTTATTATTTCTTATCTTTGGCAAGTAGAGACATGTCCAGAGTGTACAGTTGAATCTCTGAGGAATAGGTCACTACGTCCACATTTTGATGCTCTGTATCTGTCAGTGTGGTGTGTGGGGGATTGCTGTGTGGATATGGGGGTTCTGTGTTCTAGGTGGCTGTAAATTTCAGGGAGTCTAATGGGGGCAGCACTGTCGTCCATCCTGTGTGTGTTCTGGCTGAGAAATCAGGGTTCTTAGAAACTGAGTGGAGGGGGTTTTGACTTGTGTACCCCCTCCCTGCCCCACTTCCTGTGTCATCACAGGAAAAGAAGAGCCGTCTGTCTGGGTAAGCAGGGTGTATTACTGGTAGTTTGCTCGGGCCACCATAATAATAAGCCACAGACTGGCGGCTTAACCAGCAGACACCTATTTCTCACAGTCCTGGGGGCTGGCAGTCCAAGACTGAGGTGCCGGCAGGGTGGGTTTTGGGGAGAGCTCTCTCCTTGGCCTTTTCTCTGTGCACATGCATCCCTGCTGTCTCTGCCTCTTCTTGTAAGTGCTGTGGATGAGACCGCAGTTAACCTTAATGACCTCTAAAGCCCCACCTCCAAATGCAGTCACATTGGGGGTGAGGCTTCAACATAGGGATTTTGGAGGGATATGCTTCAGTCCATAACACAGGGTGTCCTGGGAGCCGTGTCCCAGAGTGACCCCAATTCAAATTAAGTGTCGCATCCCAGCATGTGACACACAGGGTTCCACTAGAGAGATGCTTGACTCTCATAAACCCCAGAAGAGCCTGGCAAACAAATCCCGACTCGGTGCTCCCCGTAGCAGGGAGCGTGTCCTCACGTCCCGCCAGTGACTTCTCCACGTCATTTAGTGCTCTGAGCCCGTGGCTGCCTGGACACTGTCCTGCAGCTGAGCCTCGGTGCTGGGACAATTGACAATCCCCTGCCCAGCAGCCTCCCCTGGACATCTCTGAAAGGCTCTGAAAAGGCGAGGGCTTGGTCCTAGCGTTTGGGGCGTATAGTCTTATTATTTAGCACCCAAGAGAGGGTGGCTGAGCAGACCCCCATTACTGCTGTCTCTCTACCAGGCCCTTTGTACTTAAGAAAACAGAAAGCCCATGACGAAATCTAATTATTTAGTGGAATAGTATGGACAGTTTCGAGCAAACCAGAACACCCACACTCTGCCTCAGGGGCACTTTCCGCTTCTGCAGTTCCGGTTTTGGGTGTGCAGGGTTGTGCCTGGTTGGAGTTGCAGCATGGCTGGCGCTTGCGGGAGCAGTGTGCCCTCTCAGCTAGGCTGCCGGGTTCCGGGTTCGGCTGGGTGGCCTTCAGTCTCTCAGTGCCTTGCTGCCCTGTGCAAAGGTAAGATCAGAACCCACCTCGGATGGCCATTGTGGAGATCAGCTGTGATGCTTAGAAGAGTATTCGGATCAGAGCCAAGAGTCACTATTAGCTGTTATCAATGTGCTTATTCTATATTCTGCTTTCTTTTTTTAAAAATTAAATTTATTACGGTGACATTGGTCACCATTAACATACAGGTTTCAGGTGTGGGTTTCTGTTACAGGATCTATGTATTGCACTGTGTGCCCATCACCCAAAGTTAAATCTTCCTGCTTTCTTAACATTACTTCATAGTATCCTTTTCTTCTTCATCTCCTGCTCATCCTGTTGAATGACTGCATAATAGCCAGGTACTTGATTTATTACAACTTACCAGATTATTTTTTTGGGGGGTCATCAGGTCTTTTTAAAATTTTTGCTGTTTCTTTATTCATTGTAAAGAAAAACATGAGAAGCTCTAAGCTTGTAGTCAGTGCATTCTAAGACTCTTGCCCATTATTATTATTTTTTGTGCACCTGCTCCTTTGCAGCAAATTCCTGGTTGTGGGCTAGTGGACCACAGTTAGGCCTGCCTTTCTGGGCTTTCTGTGAGCAGCCATTTATGTTCAGTTAGTGTGTTGCCAGGAGTGTGACAGCTGCCAGTTTCTTTACACTTCACCAACCTTAGGTGCTGACATTTTATGCGTTTTTGCTGCTGCAGAACCGGGAACATGGCACTTTGTAGCTGTGTGACTGCATTCCTTCGGGGTGTTTCCCTGGTGTGAGCTGTTGGTTTATATCCTCTGGTGTGGGGCCTTTTGTTCTCCCATTGGGTGTCCTGCTGATGTGGAGAGGAACCTGAGAATAGGAGGGGTGGGACTAAAGCAGGTGTTCTTTGCTGCTCATGGGCTGTGTGGTTTGGCTTGGTGAGGAGGCGGAAAGGAGGGGCTAACACACCTTGTGTAAAAACAATACCCACTAAAGTAATAATACGCTTCAGCAGAGTTCATATGTGCCCAGGATTGTGCCTGTTTAGAGTTATATTTTCTCATTTAGCCCCCAGCAATCTTGAGGTGCAGGTAATATTATTTCTGTATAAGAAAACAGAGTCTTAGTGAGGTTAAGTAACTTACCCAAGACCTCACAGCTAGGATATCATTCAGCAAATATTTATTGAGCACCTACTGTGTGCCAGGCGTGGTTCCCAGGTAGATTAAGTGGTGAGGTGTGTGAGGAACCTGGTTTTCTGACTCCAAAACCTTCAGTTTTCCCCACTTCTAGATTACCTAAGGGGACATGCCCCACCATCACCCAGGCAGGGCATGCCGCCTTGTGCCAACAATGTGTGGGCATCCAGGTCTGGAAGCCTTACACTTATTATTCCTTTTAAACAAGTTTTTTTATACTTTTAAATAAATAAAGGAAGGAATTCTCCTGAGTGAGGATGCTAGGCTTTCAGGATGAGCATACCAAACTTGTTTATTTTCAGGAGTATTTTTTGCTCTGAATGTTTGTGTCCCTTCCCAAAATTCAGACTTTGAAATCCTAATACCCAATGTGATGGGATTAGGAGGTGGGTGGCCTTTGAGTTATGACTAGGTCATGAGGGTGGAGCACTTATGAATAAGATTGGTGTCCTGATAAAAGAGGCCCCGAAGATCTCTCTTTTCACCATGTGGGGGCACAGTGAGAAGTCTGTGACCCAGAAAAGAGGCCTCACCTGACCATGCTGGCTGGCACTCTGATCTTGGACTTCCCATCTCCAGAATTGTGAACAGTACATTTCTATGGTTCATAAAGTGCTCAGTCTGTGATGTTTTATTGTAGCAGCTGAATGGACTAAGATTACACTGAGCAGTAGTGAGGCCAGGACACTGCAGCCAGGGACCTCCTATCCATACAGCCACTCTATGCAAATTGCCACATCTCCACCTCCCAGTTTACCCCCTTCCACCCTTCCACTACCCCAGAGATGCCCCAGGTGACAACCAAGCCATCCCAGGTTACCGTGCCACCTGGTAGATGGTCCAGGAGCTAGCCCTATAATTTTCTCCCCATCACCACCTTTCCCCCCTTAGCCCACATGTTTTCAACTCTTGGTGTGTTTTTCATTGTGATGGTTTAGGGAATTTTACCTTAGGTTATCATTTCATCCTATATAATAATAGAGAAATATGCAAATTAGCTGGGGGCGCTGTAATGTCACGACCGAACATCAGGGACCTGAGGCTGCATGGCACCTGGCCGGGGCGAGGGACCTCAGGCTGCACCCCTGCCCCACGTGGCTTGACGGGGGACCTCAGACTGTGCCCTCTGCCTGGCAGGGCTTGATGGGGACCTCAGGCCACACCCCCGCCTGGTGCTGGGCTGGGGGACCTGAGGCTGTGCCCCTGCCCGGAGGAGCTTGAGGGGGGTGGGGCCGGCTGGGTCTGGGTCTCCTGCATTTTCGAAGCATGTGCAGGTGGTGGGCGAGGACTTGACTCTAGGTCCCGTGGTGTGCCCCAGACTCTGACAGGAGGAAGATTTTCATATACATTTTACTACTTTTCTTTCATCTCTGACACTTCTATTATAGAGAAAGGGCAAATAGCAATATTAAAATATTTCCTCTAATTAATTCCCTTTTAATGTGCACGAATTTCATGCACCAGGCCACTAGCATCTACATAAAACAGAAAGTGGTGATTATAATTATTCAAGTCCTTTTAACTTTCTTTTCCTTTTTTTCTGTTTTATCTCAAACATCTTTATCTCTCTTTTATGAGACCAAAATATGATCTTAATTGTAATGGGTGAATAGAAAAGAGGTTTGCCTAATACTGAAACCAAAGGAAGTCATCTACTTTTGATGTGAAATTAGACATAAGAAATCCATGTTGTTAGCCTAAAGGCTTTAAAAATACCTGTGATTCTTCTCAAGCCACCTTGGGATTGGCACAAAATAGCTCTTCATCATTTGCTGTTTAAGCTGACTTACTCCAAACACCATATGTTATGATGACTAAAAATTTCATTTTCTATTTCCCAATTCTGTTTAACTATTGGCATTCTTTTGAACTTAATTTATGGCAAAATTGTTTTAACAAAGTTTTGTATAAAATAATCGCATGGTCCCAATCTGGGTTCCAGAGGGTGCGGATGGGAGTGGGGGTGAGAGAAGTGATGTGAAATGCCACGAAGGAGGCGGATCCTGGCCCAGAGTGTGGAGTCTTTGGAATAGCAAATGTGTCCACTTTTGGTCGGGAGTGCATGGATCTGGGTGACCAGCAGGCTGTAATAAGTCAGGGTAAGTGTTCCTGAAGACTGACAAACATTGTTCATGGTGATGGTATTAGGATGGGCTCTTGGTGGCCGGTAATAATTATGCTAATAGCTAGTAGTCATCAGATCGCAAGGCAGCAGCCTTTGCTAGGTGCTTCTCCGAAGTCATCCTGGTGCAGGCACCACTGGCCCTGTGTACTGATGGGGAAGCCCCTGAGGCAGAGGCTGAATGCAGTGTTCAAGGTCGCGCAGCCAAACTCCTGGGGCTGTGCTCCCAAACCCAACTCTGTCCTCTCTCCCTCTTCTCGGCATCCATATGGTTGGGAAGCAGCGGGTTCTGCCTTTTGTGGGCTAACCTGGCAGCCTGGCTACTCTCGGTAGCTCTGCCACTGCCTTTGAAATGCTTGTGGAGGAGGAGCTGGAGGGCACCGGCTCTAACATCCTGCACCAGGGCCACCTCAGGGAGGTCTCTCTGGAGCTGCGAGCATTGCTCCAGCCTGTTCTGACCTTGTTCCTCGAGGCCCTGGGATTGGGAAGGGCAGGTGACATCCCCACAGGCTGTGATGACGACGTGATTCTTCTCACGTGGGGCATGTGCTTGGTCTTGGCAGCAGCCCTGACAGTGTCACTGTGCGGCCCAGCAGAAAGTCTTGTGGGCTGAGAAAGCACCTGCAGAAGGGCTGCAGCAGGCGTGTTGGTGGGGTCCACACTGGGCAGCTGTGGGGTGAGTGTTTGTACATCGCCAGGGGGAGGTGCCACATTGTGGGGTCCCCTCTGAGGTCAGAAGGGTGCTTTAAGGGCGTGGGTGCTGCCTTGTGCTCTTTGACAGCCCTAGACATGGTCCCACTTGTCCTGAGACCTAGAAAGGACGCCAGTCTTCACTCTCCCTAGTTTGTCTAGAAGGGCTCGACCCTTGAACTTGCCCTTGAACTTATTTGTATAAAATAATCCCATGGTTCCAGAGGGTGCGGATGGGAGTGGGGGCGAGAGAAGTGATGTGAAATGCCACGAAGGAGGCGGATCCTGGCCCAGAGTGTGGAGGGAACTGTCCCACAAGTTCTAGGGAACTGTCCGTGGTCCCATGGATGAGCTGATGAATGGTAGAGAGAGAGAGAGATGGCCTTTAGAATTCGCAGGGGAGTGCTTTTCTGTTCTTGATCGAGGTCTGATTGACATACAAAAACCTGTGCATATTTAATGTATATAACTCGATGAGTTTGGAGATAAGCACACACCTGTGAAATCATCACCACAATCTATGCCATAAACATATACAACCTCCTCCAAAAGTTTCTTCCACCTGATTGATTGATTGGTTGATTGATTGATGATTGGAACACCTAGCATACCATCTACCTACGGTCTTTTTTTTTTTTTTTTTTAGTTTTATTCATTTCAAACGGGCCGGCCCGCGGGCCGTAGTTTGCCCACGGCTGCTCTAAGCACATTTTTGGGGAGTGCTTTTCTTGATGAAGAAAAAAAGTGCATTCTCTTTCTTTTTACTTTCTTTGTCTCTTTGCAGGTCCTTTCTTCCTTTCAGAAACTGTTTATGCCCCATGCTTGCCAGGCCAGTGGGGATGACCGGCAGCAGTGGTGTTAACAGTCACATGAACTTGCCCTTGAAAATCTGTACAAGTGCTAGAAAGGCAAAACATTGGTGGGTAGGGGTTGGGGGGTGTTTGCTGCTTTAAGGTGTGTTACCAGGGTTTCTTTTGGGTGACAGTGGAGTTGAGGCCTGTGGATGAGGGACTGGGTCAGTTCCGGTGGAAGTGCGGCTGGGCAGAGGTGAGAGGGAGAGCCGCCTGGGTGGATGCTGTAGAGGGCAGTGCGTTTGGACTTTATCCCTGCGCAGTGGGAAGCAGGCAGGGTCTGAAGCAGGAGTGATTGCTCTCTCCCACTTCCTCTTGCCAGGCAGACTGTTTCATAGTGTGCTCTTCAGTTGTCCCTTCCTGCTGGCCTTCCTTGCACCAGTGGTTCTAGAAGGCCTCCCTTGTGCCTCGCAGGTGGGGACTCCTGACAGTCCCCTGTTGGTGCCCTAAGTACCGTGTGCGGACAGCCATAATTCATAATGACGTGCTAAGTGCTACAAGAGAGAGCAGAGGCAGGGAGGGTACTGCGGTGATCTGGACCCTGGAGCCACTGTCCTAGGATCAAGCCCCAGCTCCAGTGCTTCCTAGCGCTCCCTCCCCTCCCTTCGTCCCCTACCCTCCGTCCCTCCCTCCCTTCCTTCTTTCTTCCTTTTTTTCTTTTCAGAGTCTGGGCCCAGTTTCCTTATTTGTAAGATGAAGACACACTGGCATCTGAGGGTCATCTGAGGGTTAAGTGCACTGACTCATGAAGGCAGCAGACTTGTGTGCTGAACCAGGCACCGTACGAAGGCAGCAGGCGTGTGTGCTGTGCTGAACCGGGCACCGTACGGGATTGGAGCCTTATCAAGTACTAAGAAGCTTCCACAGCTGGTGTGAGCATCGGCCTTCTTGTTCTGCAGAGTCAGGCCATTGCCCAGGGAGGCTGAGGACCCGGCCGAGGACTAGGGCAGTGAGAGTCAGTGCAAATGTCAGTGTCATCTCACCATCGTGGGGTGTGAGGCAGTGGCCTCACTCCAGGGAGGCCAGTTTTTCTGAAATCATTTCTGGAGATCTTCTTTGGAAATCAATTTTTGAGCTTGTTCAGTAGCCCTAAGGGTTCAAGCTCTGAGCCCAACCCCTAGAATTCTAGAGCCTGGTCTCTCTTGTTTTCATCCTTGCTTTTTTTCAGACAATCTCTGCCTGTTTCCACATATCAAATCCACTCCTAAGTTCATACCTATTTCTGGGACAATTCCAGATTTTCCTTTAAGGACTGCCTGGAAAAGATGAGTAATATGGACATCTCATTTAAAAAAATAAATACTTTTATTGATTTCAGAGAGGAAGGGAAAGGGAGAGAGAGATAGAAACATCAATGATGAAAGAGAATCACCGATTGCCTGCCTCCTGCATGCCTCTATTGGGGATCGAGCTTGCAACCTGGGCATGTGCCCTGAGCGGGAATCAAACTGTGATCTCCTGGTTCATAGGTAGATGCTCAACCACTGAGCCACCACAGCTGGGCGGGACATCTCATTTATTTTGCCTACTGTGAACCAGGCTTTGCCTATATTATCACTTAATTTCCACAGCACCCCTGCAAAGTGGGAATGTTGGCCTTGTTTTATAGTTGGAGAAATGGAGGCTGAGAGAGGCTGTGGTAGAGGCCCTATGCTAGGATGTGGGGAGCTGGATTCAGACCCGTCTCTCTGGAACGCTGAGCCCTCAGAGGAGAGCATCCTGCTGTGCTAGAGTGTCCCTCTGCAAAGAAGTTTTCCTTCCTGAGCACCGCCCGAGAGGGCTGGCCTCCTGCACCCTCGTCACATCGCCCACTTAGTTCTTCACGTCGGCTGACTCAGGGCCCGAAGCTTTTATGACTATGTACATTCCTTGTTTACTTCTCTGTCTCCTCGGGACAGGCACTTTGCCCGCTGCTCACTCTGTGTACCCGGTGCCTAAAATCCTGCCCGACATGGATTTGTGGTCAAGAAACATTGATTGAAGGAATGAAGGGATGCCTGAATGAGCTAATGTTTGTTCTAGTTCCAGCAAGCACGAAGAAATTAAAAAGTGTTCTGTGGCAATGAATTGAGAGTGAGATCCCCAAAGGCAGGCTCACATCTGTTGTTTTTTAAATTTTTTATTTTTCAATTACAGTTGATGTACAATATTATATTCATTTCAGGTGTATATCATAGTGATTAGACATTTATAATGCCTGAATGAGCTAATGTTTGTTCTAGTTCCAGCAAGCACGAAGAAATTAAAAAGTGTTCTGTGGCAATGAATTGAGAGTGAGATCCCCAAAGGCAGGCTCACATCTGTTGTTTTTTAAATTTTTTATTTTTCAATTACAGTTGATGTACAATATTATATTAGTTTCAGGTGTATATCATAGTGATTAGACATTTATACAACTAACGAAGTGATCACCCTGATAAATCTTGTACCCACCTGACACCACATGTTGTTATTACAGCATTATTGACTATATTCCCTGTGCTGCACTTTACACCCCATGATGATTCTGTAACAGCGATTTGTACTTCTTACTCCCTTCCTCTTTTCATTCTCCAACCACCCTTCCATCTGGTGACCATCCAAAGGTCCTCTGTCTATGAGTCTGTTTCTCTGAATGTTTCTGGTGTCTTCCTGGTCTTGTTAGTTGTTCTGATGTCAAAGGCAGGCATCTTTGTCTCCCCTGATGACTCTCTCCTGTGCAAACATGTTGACTGTTGAGTTGACTTTGAATGACCTTTGGCAGGTGAGCGAGGTTCCATAAATACACTGGCTTTGACATTTGGCCCACAACGTTTTCTGCTCTAGGCCAGGTGTTAGCCAATGTAGGAAGCACGGCTGGTTGGAAAGAGGTGGGATGGGAGTTGTGTGAGTGCCCGGACGCTTGTGGCTTGTCTTCCCGGAGTTCGTAAAGGGGAATCGGCCTTCTTTGTGAAGGCAAATGTCACCTTCGGGCTTTAATCCTCAGTGGCCAAACAGCCCTTACATTGTCACTGCCAAGTTTCTGTCCTCAGTGCTGCTACAAGATTGACATGTACACCTTCTCTGTACTTACTTTATCCTTCATTTTTGTAGTGCCCTGGTGTAGGTGGTCATGGATGCATTTGGTTGAGTAGGCAGCCTTTGGGATGTAAAGAACACTGGGGTCAGGCCTGCCATTCGAGAGCTATGTCACCTTGGCAAATGCCTTAACTTCTCTGGACTCAGTTTCCCTGTCTGTGAAATGGAGGTGACGTTACCTGATGGCAGGAGTCTTATGAGGGACATAGTGTGTCTGGCGCAGAGCCCAGAATATGTTGTCTGGGAGCTTCCTTGGAGGCCCACAGATGCAGAGACCTCAGAAGCCTTTCCCAGGTCTGTCGAAATCATGCTTGTGCTCATATGTGGATTTTCCTGGGAAGAAGGGCCTTTGCTTTCATTACTTTCCTTTAAGGGATTCCAGACCTTAGCAGAAGCCAGGAAACACTCCAGGCACGTGGCTGGCAATAATTGCACGAAGTATCCCAGGGATTGTGCTCATTTTCTGTGGTTGCCATTCTGCTCTCTGATGTTGCTACCAGCTAGACTGGCTGTGTCCTTACCCACATCTCTCCACAGATGAGCAGTGGGGACTTGGGTGAGTTACCAAACCTGTCTGTGCTTCAATGTTCTCGTCTGTAAAATGGGGCTAATTATAGTACCCATTTGATAGGGTTGTGAGGGTTAAATTAATACATGAAAAGTACTCGATCCTTTATATGTATTGTATATTGATAAGAAAAAATGGAAAAAACATACTCAGCAGCATGCCTAGCATGTTAAATGCTCCCTAAAATTAGTAGGTGCAATTATTATTAACAGCCTCGAAGGAGACATTGCTGAACACAATATCCGGGCCTTCTTGTTGAACTGCACGTGGATAGACCTGATTTCCTGTTTCACGGACACCATCCCTCCTGCAGAGGCCCTGCAAGTTCCCTTTGTGTGGCCTCTACTCCTCACTCTCCTCCAGTTAAGAGGGGGTTCATCTCCGCTCTCTTTCTGTGCCCTCGAGTGGAAGTATGATCAGATAGGAAGTTTGCCACTGGCAGTGACAATGTAAGGGCTGTTTGGCCATGGAGGATTACAACCTGAAGGTGACATGTGTTTCTTAGGAGAAAAACAAAGGAGTGAAGAGGTCTGGCTTCTCAACGGGGGGTTGATTTCAACACCCAGAGGCTATTTAGCCTTGTCTGGAGACATTTTTCCTTGTTGCATCTGGGGTGGGGGTGCTACTGGCATCTAGTGGCTGATCCTGGGGATGCTGCTAAACTTCCTACCACACACAGGATGGCCCCACAGCAAACCAGCCCCAAATGTCAGTAGTGCCAAGGGTGAGAAGCCCTGAATAGGAGGGGAGGCAGTGGGGCTGTTTTCCAGGAACTGTATGTATTTAGTTTCAGACTTGTTTCTAAACCACCTGTCTCTTGCATGGCCCAGGGAATGAAACTTAGGAGAAAAACAAACCTAAATGAAATGATAGATCCCAGGAAGCGTTTATCCTTGTGTGTATCTGGGAGCTGTGTAGTTCCATCACCCCTGCAGTGAAGGTGATTTAGGGGGGCTGTAGGTGCTTAAGGATGAACATGTGTAGAATGTATAGGAATAAGTGATCTCCACCTGACTGCGGCAGAAACATTCATATTCATCGTGTGAGCTCATTTGGTGCTATTTTTCTGGAACTTATTGAAAATTCCTTCAGTTGGTATTTATTGGTATTCATGTAAGCCTCACATACCTTCACTTCCTCTCTAAAAATGAGTTTCTGTTCTTGAATTAATTTATTTCTTTGACTCTATGGTTATTCGGGAGCTGGAAGTTGTAGGCAAGTGGCTCAGAATGTATTTCTACTGATTGCAGAAAGAACAGCATTGGGACCACCAGGGGGCGCTCTGGCCCTTTCTCTGCTTTGCTTCTGCAGCTGTGGGATTTTGTTATCTCAATTTTTGATGTCCAGTGCTGCTGCCCTATTTTAACAGTGAGGTGGGGTAATGGTGGTGGCAGGAGCAATGGTCTTTTCCAGGTGAAAAACATCAAGCTTGCACAGAACATTTATTCTCAATTAGCATAACCATAGTCGTACATTGCCAGTGGCTTTGAAGGGGAGGTACAGGTGTCTGGTCCTTCTTTCAAAAGGAACATACAGCTAATTAGAAAATATTTCTCTTTTGTCATTGCTTCTCATGAGCTATAATTGATTGTCCATGGATATTTACTCAGCATTCGAAATCTAATCATTGCTTTTCCCCTTTTTATGGGGGTAGGAGGTGAATAGAGAGTGATGGGTGGTGGAGAGAGGTAAGTCCAGATAATCAACCCAATTATTTTCTTTTGATTTTTGCTTCACTTTTGATCTTGAGCTAGAGCAGAGAGGGCCAGAAAAAAAAAAAAACATCCGCAGTTGTCAATAGGTCTTGTTGAGCAGGTCCTTTTTATTTCCGGCTATTATTGGAAGGGATTCTCAGTACTAGTGAGGAGGTCTGACTTGTCGCCTGGCAATGCAATTCCAAACATTGGGCAGCTTGAAGAGTGCTGTAATAATGATGGAGGGAGATGGGGAGGGAGCTGGCATGGTCCAGTAGCCTGGCTAAGGGTGTTACACTGGTGGCCATGAGCCCCCTGTCCTTTAACAGAAAGGAGTGAATTGAGGTGATGCAGCCAACACAAATCCTCAGGTTGGGCAAGGTTTTTAAAGGGGAATCTTCCCACTGGACTCTATCTACTAGACCTTCAGTGACTGACTTGGTAATTGGAATGTTCCAGATGGAATTTAGATGAGTCTCACTTCTTTACTGCTTTGTTTATTCAGTCCCAAAACGTTTACCGAGCATCTGCCACATGCCTGGTACTGTTTTAGGTGAAGGAAGTCCAGCTCTGCCACTTAGAAGTTCTGTGCCTCAGTTTCCCCATCATTAAAATGCAGTTATAAGAGCCAGCATCAAAGGTTGTTAGGATTAAATGAGGTAATCCATACGCACAGGGTGGGACAAAAGTAGGTTGACAGTTGTGAGCAGGTGAAGCACAGTTTATTCTTGCATTATTATTTATTAATTCTTGTATTATTTTACATACAAACAACTATAAACCTTCTTTTGCCTCACCTGTATAAAGTGCTTATGCTAATGCACTCAGTACTCAGTAGATGCGAGCTCTTACTATGCAGACCCTGCCCACAGGAGTTTAAGTCTAGTGGAAATAACATTGGTGGTAAAGTACAGAAACAAAGGATGGTTGGATGGCAAAAGGAAGGCACCTGGGTCACGTGGAGTGAGCTGCCCGTGACAGAGTGACCTCTGCAGTGGTCTCCCCACCCTCACCTTTCATGACTTCCCTGACACGGAAATCCTAATTAGAGTTTCAGATCACATAGAACAGCTTCACCCCTTACCTGGATCTACAGGGACCCCCCTAACCTGGTGCTGGGGCTAACTGCCCGTGCCTGGATCGGGGAGGGGGAAGGGGTGAATGTAAGAGGAAGAGGGCTGTGCAGAGAGGTGTGGGAAGAGGGGAGAGCTAAAGGGTGGGTGCAGGGGATTTAAGGAGCCTTCACAGAGAGGGGTGTGCTTGATAAGGAGGGCGGACACTCCTAGGAGAGGGGCAGCTGTGTGCAAAGGCCCCATGGAAAAGGAAAACTCGGGGCTCCCCCTGAAGACACCCAGCTGGTAGGGGCGGGGGACTCTTCTCCTCCCCTCAAGGAGCCCCTGGGGAAGTGATGGTGATGCTGCCACTGTCCTCTGTCCTCCTGCCACGGTCACTGCTCTTCCTGTCAGTCCCGTAAGGGAGGGGCTGCTCCTCAGTGGTGAAGGGACGGGGCAGAGCTGGGAGAGTGGGGCTAAGCCCAGGAAGGCAGTGTTGAGCCTGCCTGGGCATTTCCATGAGTAATTCTCTCGGGCGACTTCCTGCTTTACGCTGGCATCTCTGCCCAGAGCTTTCCCTGGACTGGTCGTGGGGTCACATGAGCTCCCTAGCTCTCGGTATCATATTTGTGCTTGCTGGTTTTTTGTTTTTTTTTTTGTCTAACATGATTTCCCCCTTTTTGGAATTTCATCCTTCCACTCGAGGTCTGTTACATTTCTGCTGACCCCCGTTAACAACTCAGATTCCTAATTTGCTTACAAATGTTCAGGGGAGGGTGCTTATTAACGCCCAAGCTAGGGTTGACTTTTGGTCACTTTTGGTCTTGAGTTTTCTAGCAGTCAGCCTCTGTGTCGTCCCCACCTCTACCCGCCCTGGCCTGGCAGTTTCATAGGTAACAGTTTCATAAATTCAGAGCTGACCAAACAGGCTTCTTGCTCAGGGGACAAGGCACCTCCCAGACTTGTTTGAAATGCCAGCTTTGTGCAAAATATCCCAGCAGAAGAGCTGGGCAGCTCTGTTTGAGTTGCATGGGGGCAGTTTGAATTCCGGGTTGTGGGTGGGGGGTGGGAGGGGAGAAAGCCTGGCTGGGCAGAGCATCCGATGGAACTGGGTTGGTCACCCTGTGCTGTGTTATTAAGGGGGGCAGCAGTGAGGTCGAGAGAACACCCCGTTCCTGCAGCCTGACACATGGCTCATGTCATGCCCTGCTTTCTGCTTGGTGCACTAATCCCCCTCTCTGGACACCCCGTTTTCTCACTTCTAAAAGAAGGTGAATAGCGCACACTTGGCGCAGATCAGTAAATGGAGCGGGTGCTTATGTGTCGTCAGTTCTAGTGCAGCTCTTCCTCTTTCTCTTCTTCCTCTCACTTCCGTTCCCCCTTCTTCAACTCCTCTTCCTCCTCCCCCGCATCTTAAATATTAACTTGAAAAATTATTATAAAATTGTTGTTTTGTATATGAGTACATTTACATGGAAAAACTCAAGCGATACTAATGGGACACAGTGATGTCCTCATTTCAGCCACCCAACCCTTCCCTCCCTCCCCCTATGACTCTGACCTTTGGAGTTCAACATCTGGAAGAGCACAGCTGCCAGACTGAATAGGGTCCGACAGAGCGCGGCCCTTGCATCTGACTGCCCCTCGCCTGTTGATGGGCTGTCACTGCATTGCAGCAGCACTGAGCTATCTGGGTCTCTCCACACACTGTCAGGCTTCGTGTGCTTGTGCTGCTGTCCCTGCCAGTCCTTCTGCCTGGAACACCCGTCCCTCTCCTCCTTTTTGGCCTGGGTAGAGTTACCCATCCCTTTAGATGTTACCTCTTGCAGACAGAGAGGTTCAGATCAAACTGGCAGCTTTGTTATCAATAAAGTGACTGGAAAACAGAGCCTCAAACCTGTGGGCAGGTGGGCTTGCAACAACAGCCACCCATGAATTCACTAGTCAGGTGGAGACCCCCACAGGGCAGCTACTGAGCCTACCCCAGGGGTCGGTGAGCAGTGGGTGAGCCCTGAGAGAGAACCCACAGGGGCTGAGCTGAGCATGCCCCGTTCCTCAGGCTCCGGAGTGGGACAAGTTACCCCTCCTGCTGGGACCAGCCAGTGAGGAGCAGAGACATGGGGGTAGGGAATTGGAGGGCACCTGTTCCATGTGGAAATGGAAAGTCAGAGACTTGGCCATTCTCCTCTAACACCGAGCACCCCACTTGGGAAGGGAGATTTAGATTTCAGGCTGTTTTAGATACATGATCACAGGTGGGTGACTTTCCTGGGTTCTGTTTTCTCTTTAGCAAAATGGATCAGTAAACTCTCCTTCACAGATTTGCTGGGAGCATTTGATAAAACAAAGGATGTCAAGAATAGTTCCTGAACCTGCTAGGCGACCTGCTAAGGTTAAATCCGTGGTCTTCACATTGATAGCTGGGTCTTACTTTATCGTGCCACCCTTCCAGATCTTTCTCGAAACCCCCATCTCCTCTTCTCCCTGAAGCAAGGAGACCAGAGGCACATCAGTTGAGTGGGTGCATAGCTAGTAGTGGACTTGGGTGTGGTTAAGGAAGGGCCAGCGAGTTGGTGCCACGTGCGGCCTTGCAGCTCAGTATTTAGTGGCCCTGCATTTAGTGCCTGCTGTGTGCAGGTGCACGCGTGCTGGGTGTTTGTTGGGGAGGAGAATGCCATGACCTGGGTGGGGTTTGATCTATTCCTCTCCCCACATATACACACTCTCCAGCCAAGTTTTCTGACTCATTGAGCCAAGAATTCTGAGTGCAGTGGAAACAAGGAGGCCCCAGGGAACAGGAGCAGATGCAGCCCGTCTGAGGTGGCTGTGTTCTTGCTTCTGGGTTTTTCTGGGAGAGAAAGCAGAGCGTCCAGATGTGCCTGTGCCTCTGGGATGCTGGCCCATCTGTCCTTCGCATCTCCCTTCTCCCCTTACCCCCCCCTCCCCCTTTCGGTGCCTGTGCCTCTGGGATGCTGGCCCATCTGTCCTTCCCCCCTTTCACCTGGTGTCTTAATACCCTCGCACCTGAAGGTTCTGACGTGGGCTTTGCTTGAGCCCCTAGTCACAGATCTGTCTCCGGAGCGGGTTCTGAGCAGTGACCACAGGCACCAGGAACTGGAGGTGCTCTGCGTGCCAGCCCTGTTGTGAGCACATTGCACTAACTCCCTCATCCAATCTCACATCATCCACAAGGTAGGTCTCTTATCAGCCCCGTCTAATTGATGGCGATTAAGGGGCTTGCCCAACATCACACAGGCCATACTTGACGGGAGTGCCTGGGACCTCGTCTCAGGTTCCTAAGCCTTGGGTACTACTGTTTCTGGCTATTCATGATTTATTCAGCCATTCATTCAGCAAATTCTGAGAACCTGCTGTGTACCAGGCACTGCGATGGACTCTCGTCCAGGGGGTCTCAGCCTCGGCACTGTTGACCTTTGGGTTGGATCATTTTCTGTTGGGGGTGGTCCTGTGCCCTGAGGGGTGTCCTACTGTGTACCAGGCACTGCGATGGACTCTCGTCCAGGGGATCTCAGCCTCAGCACTGTTGTCCTTTGGGTTGGATCATTTTCTGTTGGGGGGTGGTCCTGTTCCCTGAGGGGTGCTTACCAGCATCCCTGGCCACTCCCCCCTCGATGCCGGTATCACTGCCACCTCAGTTCTGACAACGAAAAATGTCCCCAACTTTGCCAGATGTTCCATGGGCTGCAAAATCCCCCTCACGTGAGAACTGCTGTTTTAGGGGTAGAGCAGGAAACATAGAGCTTACATGCTAGTGGGAGAGCAGAGGCCACAAACATAAATCTATGAGGTGATGCTCTGTCCTCTGGAGCAAAGTGAAGGGCAACCAGAGCATTGGTAGGGAGTGGTCAGAGGCTATGTCCTGCTTGTCTGTGAAGCCCCTCTGACCAGGGGACTTTGAGAGGAGCCATGGGGTATTGGAGGAAAAGTGTTCCCAGCAGAGGGGACCCCCAGTGCAAATGTCCTGGGGTGGGAGGTGCTGGCCTTGGCTTACAAAGAACGAGCCAGGGGTAGTAGAGATGAAGGCAGAGAAGTCAGGGGTGGGGTTCACTTTAGCTTTTACTCTGAGTGAGATGGGAAACCATTGGGGACTTCTGAGCAGAGGAGTGACACAGTCTGACTTACATCTTAAAAGGGCCATTCTTGCCACTGGGTGGAGCGTGGGTGGACTGGGGAGCAAGGGAGAACAGCTGGGAGATGACTGTCCCGTCCAGGCAGCAGATCCCGCCGCTTGGAGGAGGGTCTGGGACTCTCTGCTTAAGAGGATACATGCGGCATTTTTGAAATGTAAATGATCAATACAGTGCAGGCCCTTGGTTAAAAGACCTGGCCCTGCCCACCTCCCACTTCCAGTCCTGCTCCTCCTGGCACTAGGAGTGTGCCTCCAAATCTTTGAGCTGTTACGTTTGCAGCTCAGAACCTTTCTTTAACCACCATCTCTTGAAGCAGCACTTTTTAGAAATTATTCATTACCTTCTTGCTAGAATGGGGAGGGATTGTGGCCACTCCACTGGGCTGAAGGAAACAACCGATTTTGTTCTCCTTTCTCAAGACTGTTTTTTCTCATCGACATCTAGCCATCCTACGGCAGTTTGCCCCACTTTGCCTTTCAGAACCTTTAATTGCCCTCTCCCTGTGTTCCTCCCTTTCGTAATCACGATTTATTGACCCCTAATTAATTTTAATTATTTTATATTGGCAACTTTAGTTAGTCACAGCTGTCCCTTGATAATAATGATAAAGGAAAGTGTCTTCTTAATGTGTCCTTGTTTCCATTTATCATCTCTCCATGGTGCTCTTGGGTCACCGGTAATGAACAAATCATTAATTTATTCATTCATTCCTAGAGGCCTAACCGTGTGATTAGGGCCCTTCTAAAATTCACTGATAAAAGGGTGAACTATAGTTGAAAAAAAGGACCTCTACTCACCTCAGTTTCCTGGAATTGGAAACTCACATCTCAGCCTCTCATTCCCGATAATAAATCAAATAAAACATAGATTTATTTATGTTTCAAAAAATCAGAATTTGTTTCCTTGAAACTATGGCTGTTACTTGGCCACAGGCCATCCAACAGCTACGTGCCTTGTTTGGGAGTGAAGGTGTGGTTGATGCTTGTGGGCTCCAGGCTCCAGAGAACCTTCTCCCGGGAAACCAGACATAGACCCCCTTGCTGGAGTCCTCTGAGGCGGTGCCCTTAGAGAGTTCTTACCCCTACGCTGCCTGGTGCCTGGCTGCATCCAGAACTGCACACAGAATGAGCCAGGGGTAGTCACAACTACCCCTGGACACACTGGCTTTGGGTTGGGGCCGTTGTTTTCACACACTGTAGTGAAAGATTCTTTATAGCCCATGAAATAGTGGACGCACCTATCACCTGGAATACTGGAAATCTGCATTTTTCTGTGCAAAACTTTGTTGCAAATAGTTGTTGATCCTTGTTTTTATTGCTGTATATTGTATTCAGAGCATTCTTTGCCTTCCAGAGATAGGTCCAAAAGACAAATTACACTGAGGAGGAGGGGCTGGAGAGAATGCCGAAGGCTTGCCCTCCGCTGCCTCGAGTGTCTGCTGGGGATGTCTGCTGGTTGCACACTCAATCCTCAGAGCCCGAGTCAACAGAATGACCAGTTAGGTTAACTGAAATATGAGGCCGGACTGTACTGGGAATCCAATTTGAAAGGAGCATTTGGAAAGGAAAATCTACCAACGTATCTTTTATGAAGTTTGACCCTTTGGGCTAAATTAGTTCTCTTCTGGTAGCACTGATGACTCAGCAGCAGACATCTTTTTTTCAGGTAATATGTTAGCAATGGAAAACTCAGGAAATGGTGAACAGTGCTGCCTGTGTTTCTGGGGACTCCTGTCCCTTCCCCCTCTCCTTCTGGAAGCCCTCAGGTTGACCAGTACGGTCCTGTGTCTCGTGTGCCCATCCCTGCAGTGCGGAGAGTCCTCTGGGGAGGAGAGTTCCCACAGTTCTCTGTGCAGATATTAAGTTCAGGTGATTGAGCTGAGACATTGGGACTGAGGGACCCCAACTGTATTTCACAGAGAGCTCAGCGGCAGTGTGCTGTGTGGTGTGAGGGGGAGGAGATGCAGAGTGATTGCTTTCCTGAAGAGGCCCTCCGTCATCCATCTTCACTAAGAGGGCACCTCTAGAGGGACCGAGCCTGCATCTCCATCTGTATCCCGTCCAGGAGGGACACACTGCAGCACGGCTGGCACAGCTTAGGACGAGATGCTTTCCCAGGGCCTCTCTTCTCTAAATTTCATTGGCTCATCCCCGGCTTGTGTGGGCTGAGGGAGGGGCCTGAAGAGTCACCTTGCGTGTGTGTTGGTGGCATGTGGTAGGTATTAGGCAGGAGGTTATTCTGGCTATTGTAACAAAGACCTGGAGTAACACTGGTTTAAATGAGATAGAATTTTATTTCTTCCCACATGATAGGTTGGAACTCGGTCCCCTTTTATCTGGTTGCTCTGTCATTTCTCAGATGTTGCCCTTGTCCATGCACCCATCACACTCACAGCTCCTTCTTTTACAGGCTCAACCCCAGCTTCCACGTCACTTCCCGCTCACCTCACTGTCACTGCATATAATCACATGGCCATATCTAACCACAAGAGCAGGTGGGAAATGGTTTTGTTCTGAGTAGTCATGTGGCCAGCTGTGGGGGAAGAGGAACACAGGTCTGTGGGATGGCTGGGGCCCGCTCCAGGTGAAGACAGCTCTCAGTCTGATTGTGGCTCCTATTTTTTTCCCTATATATACTTTTAAACTTTTTGTTTTGAAAGAATTTAAGCTTCACAAGAATTAGTAAAAAGTAGTAGAGAATTTCCATGTACCTTCCCCCAGCTTCACCCACTGATGACATGTTACAGAACCAGGGGGCATGGTCAAAACCGGGAACGGACACTGCTGAGACCTTATCTGATTTCACCATTTTTACATGGATGTGTGTGTTCGCGTGCATGTGTGTGCAGGAGTTAGACATTTTATCATTTATATAGATTCCTGTAGCCACCACCGTAGGTGACATTTACCTTCAGAGGCTGCCCATCCCCTCTGGGGTCAAGTCCAGGGTATTCCATGAACAGCCCCACCCATGTGTCACTTTATCTCCTGCCATTCCTTGATCCTGAACCAAAATGTAAACAGCTGGCAGTTCTTGTGTGTTTACTGTGTGGTTCCTTCACTCTCTGCATCTGCTTATGCTCATAGATTCTAAACTGGTGGTCCACAGAGGGTTTCGTTTGGGCTGCACAGTGGTGAAAACATTTTTTTAATTAGTTGCCAACATTTAACCATTCGATATTCTTGTTAAAAAAACAAACATACAAAAACCACTGAACAACAAACCAAACTATTTGGCCTCTGGAAAAATCAGAACATCTAAGCCTTTTGTACAGCATTCAGCAGTAGCCAAATAGTAGTTGCCCGCTTTAAAAGGCCATTACCGGTCACTCCTTGTCTCACCGGGCCAGCGTCCAGCCCATACCCTAGGCAGCTGTGTGCAGTTTCTAACATAAGCAGTTTTCTCTGTTACGGAAGCATTACTCAATTTGGGGGAGCCAGGTACCCCCCGTCAAGTCTTTGCACAAGCATTTTCCTCAAAGGAAGCATTTCTTGACCCTGCCACCCCATAGACATTTGGTAACATCTCTCTTCGTTTATCTCCGTTCAGCTGCTCCAGATTTATGTTGTTTGCCTGTCAGCATCCCTGCCAATCTGCAAGCTCTTTGAGAGCAGGGCAGGGTCACAGATTGTGTCTTTTCCTCTCATCCATCTGTGTGCCTGGCACCTTGTGAGCAATCAGTAGTTGTTGGTCAAGTGAACAGAGCAGAATCGAGGCAATTAGTAGGTGTCACTATATTGACTGCCCACTGCATGCCAGGTCTCTTCTTGACCTTGATCGCTGTCCCACTCATCTTCCCATGACTCTGCAGGAGGTGTTCTTTTGTCCATCTTGCAAATGAAGAAACTGTGTCCCAAGAGATTAAAGAGCTTGTTTTCAGTGTAGAATTAGGTACTGAGCAAGCTATGAAGTGACTTCGGCTATGAGCATTGTTTTTAAGATCAAGGACTGATTGACAGCCCCCAAATGAAATGTGGAAATGTATTAGGAGTTGCTAGAAAAGCGCAGGATTAGGGAAAGGTCAATGTTGAACCATAGAGATTTTCCTGTTGATAGATCAGTTGCTGTTTGCTGTCCTAAAGAGGATCATTATGCCACTCTAGCTGGGATGGCGACAGGCTTGGCATTGGCGGCCAGCATCTTCCTGGACAGTCCTTGGGTACGAGAAGCCATCTCGGTGGCCGAGGAAGTTGACCTGTGCTGACTTTGCCTGACACTCGTTGAGAAGCACTGATGGAAATGGGCTCCGGTGAGCCTGGGGAAACTGCCACCTTACTCTTGGCCTGGCAGTCCTGATGCCCCTCCTTCAGGGAAGTGCCAGGCCAGGCCGTGGTGAGACTTGGCTAGTGACTTCCATGAGAAAGGACCGCTGGGCTGGGGGACCATGGAGACCAAGGCAGCTGGTGCACTCAAAGCACCTGGATGCCGGACCTGGCTCCACCCTTAACCCTTTGGGTCTTGGAAACGGTGTGTTGTCTCGTCTTTTAGGGGCAAGAGGCATCCGGGCTTGCTGGGGACCTACGGTGTCTACTGTGCCCCTGTGCTGGCAGGAGCACATGGGTTTGTAGTCTATGACTCACTTAGCTCCCCTGGACCCTGTGAGTTGGCTGGTCATATCCTGAGCCCAGATGCCACCGCTGGGGTTAGGGGAGCTCAGTGTGTTACTCAGAGTGACCCAGCTGGTGGTTGGTGGAGTGAGGATTTGAACGAGGCTCCATTCCAAAGCCTCTGCTTGGTCTGCCGTGCCCAGCTGCCACATTGGTCCTCACTGTACACGCATGCACCACAGAGCTGCTGCCAACACAGCACAGAGGGGATCCCGCAGGCAGGGAGCTGTCAGTTCTCCAGCTGAGAAGCCGAGCACCAGACTCTAGGTTCCTGTGAGGAGGATGTGGATGTACTTACAGGCCCATTCGCTTCCAGTTTCCTCCTCTCTGAAGTGGAAGTGATCTCATCGCTGCTTCCTCACAGGGCAGAGTGAATGCGGAGGCGCAGGGGCTGGGAGACATCCGTGAGCTGGAGTTGGCATCAGCATGAGCCTGCCTGTCTCAACTGCAACAGGTTTCCTTGGTTCTTCCCATGTCCCTGCTTGGGGACATTTTCCCCGCAGAGGTTCCTGAGGCAGGATGGAGGTGGGAATCTGTTTACTTCTGCTCAGCCAGTCCCTGTCCTCATGGGATCCTGCAGTCAGTCCTCCCCTGGATAATATCTCTGCTGCCCACAATGGTGACTGTGTATTAGTCTGAGTAAAGACTAATTTTCTCAAGGTAGGACTTGGCACCAACTTTCATCTTCTTTCTAGATGAGTGGGTTTTACACGGACACCTCAGCTGGGAGAGTATGAGGAGCACAAACAGGCTTTCAGGGCTACTTCCCGGCCGACCCCAGCCCAGCGATGAGGACAGCACAGGGGAGCATCCTGGGGCGGGGGGGGAGGGCCAGGTGTGAGAGGGAGGCTGGGCTTCACCCCTCAATTGCCAGGCTCCCCAGCAAGACTAAGGACCAGACTTTAAAAAAAAAGCACACGGCCCCACGTTGATCACTTTGAACGAGGCACTGGTGCCTAATACAGCCTCTGTACTGTGACTCAGTTACACAGCAACTTCCTGTCTGAGGTCTGCAGGCTCAGGCTCTTTAAGATAGGCTGCCGGCTATGGAAGCAAACCTGGTGATTAATAGGAAACGGTATTTTTCCTTGGGGGCCCCAGGCTTTAATAAAATGGGACCTGCACGAGGATTCCTAGAAAGACAGACAGTGAAGGGACGCACCGCACTCCTTCACAGTGAGACGGCGGTCCATCTGGGGAGCAGGGCACAGGTGCACGTCCACCTCCTCTCTCCCTGGTTCACTTTCCTCCTCTGAACCCGGCAGGGGCCAGTTTCTATACTTGGCCAGAATCCGGGGCCTGTCACCTCCCTGCCTGCCTTTTGTCTCCCCTGTGCCTGTCTCGCTTCAGCCACATGGCCCTCAGGCACCTCCTTAGACTTGCCATGTCCTTCCTCCCCTCGGGCACTTGAATCCATTCCTCCTCCTGCCTGGAACACTCGCCCTCCTCCCATGCCCTCTGCCTACTACTTTGTCATTTTACAATTTTCACCTTTGTTTCCTCTGCCTGTGCGACCATGCCCTCCACACATAATTTGGTCTTTCTCACTCTTTTCCCTTCCTAGCATCTCTCAGTTTGTGACAGTTTTCTTTTTTAAAAAATTTATTGATTTTTAGAGAGCAAGGAAGAGAGAGAAAGAAACATCGATCGGTTGCCTCCCACATGTGCTCCAACTGGGAATCGAATCCGAGACCTTGTGGTGTATGGGACAATGCTCCAACCAACTGAGCCACACCTGCTGGTCTGCAGCCGAGTGAGAGGGACCCTGAGTCCCCACGGGCTAGTGCCATTCGTGGCACCAGCAGATGCTCGGAATAGTTGGTGAATGACATTGTGAACTGCCCAGGGCATGAAGGGTTGAGAGATGCTGGAGCTGCCTTCCTGGAGAGGTGGCTGTGAACTTGCTAGGGAAGGAGGGCGGGGCTGGGAGGTGGAGGCAAGTGTGCGGGTCCAGGAGCAAATAGTTTCTCCTCCCTCCTCCCTGGGTTTTAGGACCGGCCTGGGGCCGAATGGACTTGTGGCTGGTTGTGAGGAAGGAGCCTGGATTTGAGCGCTGGCCAGAGTTCAGTTCTCTGTGTGGCACGTGCTGGGCGAGCCCCACGACATGTGTGCTGGGGTGGCACTTCCTCCTCCTTGAGGGGTGCTGTGCAGGTGGCATCAGTGAGCACCGTCCTCGTGCCTGGTGATCATTCGCAACACCTGGTTCCTGAGTTTTAAAAGTCTCGCGAGCTTTTATGCAGGGCGGCCCACAGTTTTCAGGTCAGTGGCCTCAGTACTCACTTGGCCTCTGTCTCTTACCCTGATCCTACGGGCTTCATGGTGGTTTGGAGTCTCGCTGTGAGGAATCACTGTGAGCATTCAATGTGGCCCAGGCTTTGTGACTCTCAACTTAGGGAACACCCAAACTGCAGGTTCCTGTGAAGAAGGGAGGTCTGCTGCCTGGCTGGGGCTGTCCGTCAGCCCCTCGCTGGGCCCTCCAGCTGGAGGAGATGGGTGATGGAGCACCCGTTCCTGTCGCTCCTCCCTGCTGGCCCCTGGGGATGGCCTGGCTGCACCAGTGAAAGCAGGACAGCCTTTCTCCGTGGCTTTGTAAGTTTTGGGAACGGGGATGCAGCATGAGAGAGGGAGGTTGTTCTTTTGGTCTGCATTTGAGACTCCCTCTGAGTGAAGGTGGAACATTTCTGCCTGGAACAGGATTTCAGCCTGTTTACTCTGGGCATGTTTTCCCTTCCTCACGTCTGTCGGGAAGGGAGGCTGAAAGGAGGTTGGCTGCACACAGGAGGTGACTGTGTCCTCGTGCTTCCCTTGGGGGAGTTGATGTGGGGTGGTTTTCTCCTGGGTGGAAGCATGAATAGGAGGGAAGAGTGATTGGACCTTCCAGTTCCTAGGGGTGCCTGGTGCTAGTCCAGTGGTTCCCAACCTTGGCTGCACATTAGAATCACCTGGGAATCTTTTTAAAATCCTGATTTCTGGGCCTCATCCTCCGGAAATTCTGTTTCTTTGTTACTAATGTTGTGGCCCCACCCCATAACAAACAAACAGAATTCCCGGAGGATGAGGCCCAGAAATCAGGACTTCCCTTTACATCTCAGTGAGCAGAACCGAGTCACATGGCCCCTTGAGCTGCAAGGAAAACTGGAAAGTGAGTTTCTGGCTTCCCAGCCTGTAAGGTGGAAGGCAGCAAAGGAGAGTGGTTGGGAGTGGCTTTGGCATAGTCGCCCAAGAGGGAGGTTGTTCTTTTGGTCTGCATTTGAGACTCCCGCTGAGTCAGGGTGGACCATTTCTGCCTGGAACAGGATTTCAGCCTGTTTACTCGGGGCCGTGTTTTCCCTTCCTCACGTCTGTTGGGAAGGGGGGCCAAAAGGAAGTTGGCTGCACACGGAGGTGACTGTGTCCTCGTGCTTCCCTTGGGGGAGTTGATATGGGATGGTTTTCTCCTAGGTGGAAGCATGAATAGGAGGGAGGGAGTGATTGACCTTCCAGTTCCTAGGGGTGCCTGGTGCTAGTCCAGTGGTTCTCAACCTTGGCTGCACATTAGAATCACCTGGGAATCTTTTTAAAATCCTGATTTCTGGGCCTCATCCTC
>NW_005363642.1:254895-256632 GCF_000412655.1 Myotis brandtii | reverse complement strand
CAACCTTGGCTGCACATTAGAATCACCTGGGAATCTTTTTAAAATCCTGACTTCTGGGCCTCATCCTCCGGAAATTCTGTTTCTTTGTTACTAATGTTGTGGCCCCACCCCATAACAAACAAACAGAATTCCCGGAGGATGAGGCCCAGAAATCAGGACTTCCCTTTACATCTCAGTGAGCAGAACCGAGTCACATGGCCCCTTGAGCTGCAAGGAAAACTGGAAAGTGAGTTTCTGGCTTCCCAGCCTGTAAGGTGGAAGGCAGCAAAGGAGAGTGGTTGGGAGTAGGCAGCTTAGTGTAGTGTGACAGAGATTGCTCAGGATGAACAGTGCAGGTGGCAGCTGGCAGGGCCATAATGCTGGAATGCCGTAGAGAGGAGCTTTAGACAATAGGAAAGCCCAGAGAGGTAGGTCTTCATGAGGCTGCTGGAGGAAAGCAAGATCACCGAAGAGAGAGAGTTCAGGTTTAATAGTGTGGGGGCCACTCACTCTCCTGAGCCCACGCTTCCTGCTTCGGTTCCTCTGGAAGAGATGCGAGGGAACGCCCAGCGAAGGTCTGGGACGTGCCCAGCATGGCAGGTGTCCAGCGTGCATTCTTTCTCCTGGGGCTTCCACAGCCACACCCACCCTGTGGTCACCATTCCCAGGGCTCTGCCAGCAGGGGCCTGAAGAGCTTCGCAAGGGTTGCAAGCTCTGTGACTTTGCTGAAAACTGGGACTCCATGGAGTTTATTGTTCCTCCCTGCCTTTTGAAGCTTCTTGCACCAGAATAGGGGTGGTAACGGAAAATTCTTGGTGAGGAGGCAACTCGGTGTTTTTGGCCCTTGGGTTGCTGCAGCCTAATGTGCAGCCAAGGTTGAGAACCACTGTGCTAGCCATTCTTTCTCATTTAATCCCATAACAGCCGTAGGAGGTGAATATTGATTTCTCCATTTTACTGTGAGGAAACAGGTTCAGAGAGGTTAAATCATTTGCCTGAAGTAAGGAGCTGGTAATTGACAGAGCCAGGTGTATAAAACCTAAGCCCGCCTGACCAGCAAGGTGGAGTTTTTGTCTGTGCTGTGCTGCCTTCCAGGGAAATGAGTGAATATTGAGGAACAACCGTGCGTGAGATTGTCCCACCCTTTCCAGTACTTTATCTCATTTAGTCCCCAGGGCCACTGTGTGGTATAAGTAGTTTGATCTCTGTTGTAACAGGTGGGGACTCCAGAGCTTGGAGAGGACAGGTAACTTGGTTCTCAGTGAGATTTGGGTTCAGTGTGGGGGTGGTCTCAGGGCTTCAGAGGCAAAGAGGTGGGCCTGAGATGGGTGGAGGTGGTAAGTCAGCAAGGAATACTTTCAGCTGCAAGTAATCAGAAACCCAATTAACAGGAACAAAGTATTTATGCAGGCACACCTCGGTTCACTGCTCTTCACAGATTTTCTTTTTATAAATTGAAGGCAAGACCTTCCTCCAGCAAACACATTACGACTAGCTTTATTGTATTACTTTATTAGTTTATTGAGGTGGTCTGGAACCAAACCTGCAGTGTCTCTGAGATATGCCTGTATTTCTCCTATAACAGGGAGTCTGGAGGAGTTGGTTGCTGGCATGGTTTAGCACAGGGGTGGGCAAACTTTTTGACTCGAGGGCCACAATGGGTTCTTAAACTGGACCGGAGGGCCGGAACAAAAGCATGGATGGATTGTTTGTGTGAACTAATATAAATTCAAAGTAAACATCATTAAATAAAAGGGT
>NW_005363642.1:252656-254708 GCF_000412655.1 Myotis brandtii | reverse complement strand
GGACTTCCCTTTACATCTCAGTGAGCAGAACTGAGTCACATGGCCCCTCGAGCTGCAAGGAAAACTGGAAAGTGAGTTTCTGGCTTCCCAGCCTGTAAGGTGGAAGGCAGCAAAGGAGAGTGGTTGGGAGTGGCTTTGGCATAGTCGCCCAATAGGCAGCTTAGTGTAGTGTGACAGAGATTGCTCAGGATGAACAGTGCAGGTGGCAGCTGGCAGGGCCATAATGCTGGAATGCCGTAGAGAGGAGCTTTAGACAATAGGAAAGCCCAGAGAGGTAGGTCTTCATGAGGCTGCTGGAGGAAAGCAAGATCACCGAAGAGAGAGAGTTCAGGTTTAATAGTGTGGGGGCCACTCACTCTCCTGAGCCCACACTTCCTGCTTCGGTTCCTCTGGAAGAGATGCGAGGGAACGCCCAGCGAAGGTCTGGGACGTGCCCAGCATGGCAGGTGTCCAGCGTGCATTCTTTCTCCTGGGGCTTCCACAGCCACACCCACCCTGTGGTCACCATTCCCAGGGCTCTGCCAGCAGGGGCCTGAAGAGCTTCGCAAGGGTTGCAAGCTCTGTGACTTTGCTGAAAACTGGGACTCCATGGAGTTTATTGTTCCTCCCTGCCTTTTGAAGCTTCTTGCACCAGAATAGGGGTGGTAACAGAAAATTCTTGGTGAGGAGGCAACTCGGTGTTTTTGGCCCTTGGGTTGCTGCAGCCATCTGTACTCAGGTACTGATTAAGTCCAGTTAGGGGCGACTTGTCAGCTTTCCCTTCACCACCCATGAGGGTCTCAGAACTCGCCCTCGGAGTTCTGAGCCTCTGATGGCCAGGTGAGGGGACTGAGAAGGGTGCCCTCTGCTGCTGGTCCATAGTAAGTGCCAGTCATAAGGCAGTGGCACCTCCTTAGAGTTGGAACTGGACTCAGAAAGCAGCAGCTCTCCCCCCTGCCTGGTGAAGCATCTTGAACTAAGAACAAAGGTGGTAGCAGAAGGTTCTTGGTGAAGAGGCAGCTCAGTGTTTGTTGGTCCTTGGGCTGCTGAAATGATCAGGTACTTACTTGGTCCCGTTCACACACCTTTGGTAAGGTCCTGCTGTCAGGCACTGTGTTAGGCTGGGCATTAGAGGGAAATTCAGAGGTGATGGATTGAATCCTGCTCACACGGAACTCTCCAGTTAGTAGGGAAGGTTGTAAAAGCTAAAGCTGAGGTCCTCCGGCCGCCTAAGGCTTCATCCTGCAGAGCCAGGAAGGCTTCCTGTGGGAGAGTGTCTGATCTGTGTTTTAAAGGTAAATAAAGTAGGAGTGTTAAATCCAAGAATGTGAAAGGGCACTGATTGTCCAGTTTCTAATTACACACTCTTCCTCCAATGTGGCTGGTGTAATGCTAAGAGCTGAGGTCCGAGAAAACCTCAGTGTATTGCTTGCCAATTCCAAAGAAATAACCCAGAAGGAGTGGCTGTTAAAGACAGGGGTTTATTAGGATCTATGTGTGCACTGGGGTGGTGCGTGTGTGTGTGTGTGTGTATGTGTGTGTGTGAAGTTTTCTGAAACAGAGGCTTTCTCAGTACAGAAAACAAAGCAAGCAAGGCATGCAGGAAGGACATGCTCTAGAGCAGTGGTTGCCAACCTTTCGGACCTCACGGACCACCAGTAGTCTGCGGACCACCAGTTGGCGACCGCTGCTCTAGGACAAGCTGTGTGAGGTCAAAACCCAAGCTATAGGCAATCTGGGCTCACATTGACCCGCGGGCCGTAGTTTGCCCACGGCTGGTTTAGCAGCTCAGTGCAACTGAGGATTCAGGCTCTTTCTGACCCAACTTCTGTAATTATTGGCATTCATCCTAATGCTTGTTGCCTCATGTTTGCAAGATGGTTGCTGCTGTATCGGATACTATATCCACTTCAGGCAGGAAGCAAGGGAGAGGGGGAGCACCTGCTTTCTCTTCTCTTTATCAGGAAAATAAAAGCTTTCCCAGAAGACCACGTAGCGCAGTGGTTCTCAACCTTGGCTGCACATTAGAATCACCTGGGAATCTTTTTAAAATCCTGATTTCTGGGCCTCATC
>NW_005363642.1:244608-250855 GCF_000412655.1 Myotis brandtii | reverse complement strand
TAGAGCAGCGGTTGCCAACCTTTCGGACCTCACGGACCACCAGTAGTCTGCGGACCACCAGTTGACGACCGCTGCTCTAGGACAAGCTGTGTGAGGTCAAAACCCAAGCTATAGGCAATCTGGGCTCACATTGAGAAAAGTTTCTGTTTAGCTGTTTCTTTCTTTCTTCTTCTTCTTCTTTTTTAATAGTAAAAGCTGGAAATTTATTGAGAAACAAGCACAGACTCCCACGAGGGGAAGGGAAAGAGTCCCCTGTTGAGCTGTTTCTTTTTTAAAAATATTTTTATTGATGTCAGAGAGGAAGGGAGAGGGAGAGAGAGAGAGGGAAACATCAATGCTGAGAGAGAATCATTGCTAGGCTGCCTCCTGCCCGCCCCCCACTGGGAACATGCCCGCAACCAAGGCACATGCCCCTGACTGGAATCGAACCTGGGACCCTTCAGTCCGCAGGCCAACGCTCTATCCACTGAGCCAAACTGGCTAGGGCTGTTGAGCTGTTTCTTGATCAAAGAGCTGGCCAGGCTCCCAAGGTCTCAGTTCTTTAACAGATGCCATCATCATATTCCCACAGGGTGGGAGGGGGAGGTGGAGCTTGGGAAGGGGCCCTTCTCACACATCACACAGCTGGACCTGAATATCCTGTTCTTAGCTGAGGAATTGCCATTACCTGTGCTGGGGGGCTGTTTGATGACTCGGCTCCTTCCTGCTGGGTGAAGGGAACCCTCCTGTTTTCCATCTGAGGTTAGTTATCGTCTCTGTTCTCAACAGTCAGGGAACTTGGAGGGGGTCCTTGTGGCACTAGCGGCAGGGATGGAAAACTCGATGCTCAGGAACAGCGTGGTGGGCTCAGTGTCAGGAGCGCCAAGCGATTTCCATTGTCTCCTGGCCACGTGTGTTCTGGTGTCTCTTGATTGTCATTCCACCTTTCTGGGCCTCACGTGCCTTGACTATAGACTCAGGAGCATCATTCTGCATCTCTTCCCTGATGGTCATGACTGAATAGGTGACTGGAGGGGTGATTGCTTAGCCAGGCATTAGCATTGCATCCTTCATCTACGAGCACCTCATGACCTCTCTCCCCTTGAATCACCTCCATCATTTTGGTGGTGGTAGATGGTAGGTGCCATCATGCCCATTGTAGAGGTGGGAAACTGAGAACCAGAGAGGGCAAGCAGCACACACATGGCTGCACAGGAGGTAAATAGCAGAGCAGGGACTAGAACCCATGCTCTGTGTATCAGATTTCAAAGCATCGAGGTGTAGCGCAGGAGAGCGTAGAGTTGGTGCCGCTCAGCCTGGTGTGAGATCTGCCTGTGTTCTCCCAGTGGCTGTGTGCTTCCAATTAATTGCAGATTATGTGTGTGGATCTGTCTGTTTGAGAATTGCCCATACATATGATATCACAGCCTGAGGGTGGAAGGCAGCTGTGCAGCTGATGTCCTAATTATTTATGGGTATTTCACATGCAATTAATCTCCCTTGCCATCCGTTAACCCCGCTACCCTGCTGTGCGTGAGGCCAATCGCAGCAGATGTTGGTGGCACAGCCCTCGGGGCCATGGCAGACCTGGGGCTTTAGGCAGGTCACGGTCACGTTTCTGCTGGTGTCCAGCCAGTGGATAGGTGCAGATGACGGGACACCTAATATGCCACATTTGCTTGCAGGAGCCAGAAGCTAGAAAGGCTCATTTGCTACTCCTGATGAGTCACAGCATCTCAGAGCTAGAAGGATCCTAGACAATCAGCTTGTCTAACCTCCTGTTTTACAGACTAAACATCTGAGACCCAAAGTGGGTGTGAAACGCTTAAAGCACCTTGCCAGTTAGCAGCTGAGCCAGCCAAGGACCTGGAGTCCTTATTGGTTACTTGCCCTCACATCACACATCTTTGTGTATAGTGTTATTTTCTCATCCTGTGTGAGCCCCACCTTGCTGGGCACGTTGACTCCAGTGCCAGCTCAGCGTGGGTCCCAAGTCGCAGCATAGGAGAGATGCCTCATTTGGTTGCAGGTGACAGGAACCCACTTAAGTAAAATAAGAGAGTGTTATCGCTCTCAGACCTCCAGCATCCAGGGCCACCGTAGCATTTAGGCAGCACTGGGTCCCCAGGATCAGTGGTCTCTGGGTCTCCCTCCTGAGGGGTCAGTTAGTAGAGGTGTGACGAGGAGAAGCTGGGTGAAAGCATGTCCTTGACCTGTGGCCAAGCTGACTCTGCCTGGATTCTGCTTAGGCTTTGTCTCTTGAGCATGTGATTTTTGGGGTAATGTGCAGAGCTGGCATGAAACTCTGGCAGCCTCTTTCTCAGATCCCACCATGGGGTCAGGGAGTCAGTATCATATGGGTATTATGGTTGTGGGTCTCAGTGCCAAATGGCCTGTGTTCTGATGTCTGTTTCCTTATCTATAAAATAAGATTTGGTTTTAATAAGATTTTATCTATAAAATAAAATGGGTTTGATTCCAGCACCTCCTTCATGGGGTGGTTTGGAGGGCTTAATGAGACAATTTATGCACAGATCTTCACCCAGTGCCTGGACATGGCATATGCTTGCTGGCAGCTGTTATTAGGAAAGTATTTAAACTTCTCAGTTTTTCCACTTGCAAAAGGGGGAGGGGGACACCACCACTTCCATGAAGTAAGGAACTCATTGGTTTCTTTAATACAGCCAAGCCCAGACCTATCCTTCAAGGTTGGAAGTGGGTGAAAAATTGTCACGTGTAGCAGGGCAGCTAGAGCCCAAGGCCCTCTCTCTTTTCTCTCCATCTGCTTTTCCCTTTTGGCGTGTTCCCCAGTCACACTGAAACCCCAAATCTCCTCTGGGGGCACTGTGTCCCCTCTAATGCTCTAGTTGTGACATGGATTCTCTACTCCTCATGAACACATCTGTGAGCAGACTGGAGCAGCTGATAAAACTTGTCTGAATGTTGGGGTACATGAATCAGTCATCTTTCTCCCATGGGGAAAACACCCGCAGACTTCCCCAGAGAAGCCATTGTGGTAGATCAGGACCAAGGACAGAGGCCTCCTCCTCTGAGTGATCTCAGAACATAGCCTTTGTCCTTGCTTCCTGCTGTGTGACCCTGAGCAGATGATTTAACCTCTCTGAGCTGTAATTTGGTTATCTGTAAAACCGGAATAGTGACAGCATGTACCTTGGGGTTACGGGAGGATTGATAACAGCATATGAGAGATGCTGTTAGTAGGCTTTGAGGCAGGGCCTGGCCCACAGTAGGAGGTTTTGAGTGCTTGCTTGCTGCTGTGCTGAGCCATCTTCAGCTCGGGGTCACCTGCCACTGTGCTTCCCAATCTTGCTTGAATCAGCTGAGCAGCTTTACACAAAAACTCTGGTGCCCAATCCCACCTGGACATTGAGTTAGCTTGTGGTTTTAATGTGCAGCCCCGCCTGGCTGGAGAGCCATGGCCCTACTGGTGTCTGGGCCATCGCTCTCCTCATGTGGTGCTGCCTTACTCTGTCCAGGCTGTGCCAGGTCCAGGCCCTGGGGAGGGAGATTGGGGAGAGAGTCTTAACTTTTGCCCAGGGCCGTAAGCCAGGAAAGTTGCCTCCTTCAGCGTAGGTCACTCTCTGTAGTCTAGCACCGGGCAGTGAAACCCCAGACAGCGGTGGGGCCCACCCCTCTCCCTTTTCTTACTGGTCAGAGAAGTCAGTGCTTTCTCCCCCGAAGCAGCCTCTGAAACTGTGTCTATTTTTATTCTTCTGGAGATATCTCTTTAAGCTAAATGATGTGTTGATGCCTTTCATGTAAATAACTTTAGAGAATAAATGTAGAGACTCTTAGACATAAAATATGTGGAACTGTCTGAAATTGAGAGATTCCCTCCCAGCCTGAGTTACTCCTAGTAACCTGATGACTTCACACATCCAGGTCTTTTCTAGGCCTTTCTGAGGGGGACAGGGAAGGGGTGCTTGGACCCTTTTAGTCCCCGAGTGAATCACTTTGAGGTTCCTGGGCAGCTGCTCTGGGGTGTCTAGCTCCCCCTTCTCCCCTCTCCTGGAGGTCTCCGCTTCCATTACAGCCCTTCAGGCCCTTTCCAACTCTGTGCTTTTGACGTTCTCTGATGTGGGGCAGAAAGCTGATTTTAAAAATGGCTGTGCATGTGTGTGCTACTATCTTGGACATTTTCAAGCTGATGGGTGGTCAGGAACTCAGACTTTAGGGCACTGGGGTCTCGAAGTGGTGGCCCAGCACCATGATCTGTTGTGCCTGCCTGGTAAGAACTTTAGTTAATACCTTTTAAAATTGGTTTGTCTGAAAACATGGATTCTGGCTTGTCTTGGCAAGTGAGAGGTGGGGGCAGCCTAGCTGCATCCCTGTGTGGGACAGTGGATGGAGGCAGGGGCTGCTGCCTCAGCAGGGCACGTCTCCCCTCTCCCAACTGCCCCACATCCCTCCGAGGACTGCAGTGCATCACTGTCATTACTTCTGTGGCCCTGTTTGAATTTGCTTTTGGGACACCTGCCTTAAGGTTTGTACTGCAAGTCACTATAAACACTGTTTGTGTATGTGTGTGAGAGAGAGAGCAAGAGAACCCAAATTACACATATGGAAAAGTTGATAAAAATCTAGAACTTTACAAGGTTGTTTTCTTCTGTCCCTTGTGGTTTTCTTTGAGTTCTCAGTCTGTTCCTTCCCATGGGTTTTTCAAACCCTTTCTTCTCCTTTCCAGGTCATGTTGAAACAGTAGTTTTAAAGCTGAGGGGTGGGCCAGGGGAGCAGATTGAATCAGATTGCTGGTTTCCCAAGAGGACGGAGAAGGGTTGGGAGAGTGCTGGAGGCCATGCTGGAAGCTGGTGTGGTCTCCTTTGGAGGGACAGCTAGGCCTGGTGCTGCGAAGGTTGGGACAGGCTTTTGAGGGAGCCTGACCAGGTGGGTCCTTGCCCCTGCCGCCTCCTGGCTGTGTGTGTGGGACCGGGGTGGGGTGGGGAGTCACTCCCTGCCTCTGGGCCTCTGTTTCCCCGTTCATATGAGCACAGTGATTCTTGTTTCTCAAGGAATCTTGTGAGAATTAAATGAGACTGTGTATTCAAAGTGCCTCTGCCTGGCGGGGCGTATAGAAAACAACCGAAGCCTGGAGCTCTGGCCACCCAGTATCCTAACACATTGCAAAGTCGAAATCCTGGGTGGACAGGGTGTTGAGGGGAGGCAGGAGAGAGAAACAACAAAAAGCTAGAATGGCCCAAGATTGGTTTTGAAAGTTACCCTTAGAGCTCAATATAGATTATCCTTTCTCTTGGAGATAAAAGGAAAGAGATTGGGTAGACAGAAAAAGGAAAAAAAAAAAAGCAGTCTGTTAAGTTTGAAAAATGACGGTCTAGGTTAAGTATATATCCACAGAAGAATGCTTTTATTTCCATGCATGTGCCCTCCTGAGCTCTCCCTTTAACTGTAACTGAGGATGGGCCCCAGGGGAATGTTTGTAAAGGCTCTTTTGAGGTCTTTGGAAAGCGATGCTATATAAAGCCAAAGAATTATTACCCAGTTCTATGTATATAACAGAGAGAGAGAAAGAGAGAGCGCGCGCTTGCATACTTCCAGATGTACGAATCTCCTCCTCATTCTCATCCAGTCTCCTTCCTATTTAATTTGGAAAAGGAAGTTGAGATCAGTTTACCTAAAGATAATTTGCCCTCCCTCCCCCCCAGGGCCTTTAATGGCCAAAGGTGGGAAGGCTCAACTTAATATAGTACTTAATATAGCAGCCTCTGACGCCCATGGTCATTGCGTGAATGGGTAAAGGTTATCTGTCTCAAGTGCCTGTGTTGTGTTTGGGTCCCTGGGGGCTGGAGGTTGGTCCCTGGTCTGCCGACCCGTTTGAAATCAGGGATTCACCGTTGATTCACATGGTGGGTGCCGAGAAGGAGGGGAATGGTGTGGCAGTCTTGTCCAGTTTTAGGTCATGGTAATGCTTTTTGCCTCCTCCCTTCCATGTGTATCTATTCCCAGACACAGACTGGAAACAAGCTCCGTTTGAGTCTGACTCCCTGTCACCGGGACAGGAAATTACAGCTGTGAACCCGGTGGTTAGCATTCTCTGGTGCGGCCTTGGACTTACTATTAAGCGCAGCTGACATTCTGCCCAGCCCATCTCATGCTCAGTTCCTGCCGACTCGGGGCACATTTTCCCAGTGGGTGCCAGTCATTCACTCGTTTGTTAGTTCACTTGTTCACCCAGCCTCGACTCCTCTCCTGTGCACTCCGTCTTCTTCTCAAGGAACTCATAGGTGTGGGG
>NW_005363642.1:241406-243918 GCF_000412655.1 Myotis brandtii | reverse complement strand
AAAAACAATATGTAATTATATATGTGTTTTCCGATGGTCTTAGGCGACCCCTGTGAAAGGGTTGTTTGACCCCCAAAGGGGTCGCGACCCACAGGTTGAGAACCGCTGCTCTATATGGTTGGTTTAGTTGGACTCATCTAACCCCTCTGGGTCCCACTCGCTGCAGCAGGGGGAAGGTGGGTTTAGAGGTTGCTGGGGACAGAGGAGGGGCATGAATAAGACAGGACAGGCCTGCTGGCTCCCATATCTGCCACAGCCAGTGGGCCAAGGTGTCACAGAAGTGATCCCAACCTGAAACTTGAAGGAGGCTCCAAGTAGGGGAGGCAGCCAAGCCTCCTAGGTGCTGGGAACAGCCTGTGCAAAGGCACAAGAGAGGGGGAGCGGGATTGATGTGGTGGGAGACTAGCGGGAGGAGCGGAGGAGACAGCGGGGCGGAGCCAGTGGAGGGCTGTGGTGCACATGGGCTGGAGCTCTGGTGTCTGCAGGGTGAGCCCTGGGTGTAGGTGCAGCGCCTCTGGAGGAGGAAGATCCAGGCAAGAAGGCTGAGCAGGGCAGCCAGAGGGACTAGAGGGAGGGCTGAGGGATCTCGGGAGAGGTGTGGAGGGATCCAGTGCCTGGGGCAGCAGCTGCTCGACTGCCATTTCCCTGTCTATTAAAGCCTGGTCTACAGTCTCCTGTTGGCAGCTAGCCAGTGGTCCTGCCCAGTGGTCCTGCCATTGGCCGAATGTCAGGCAGGCCCGGGGCCTCACCACAGAGAGCCACCCCCCTGAACTGGAGAGGGACAGCAGTGTGTGTGGGGCTCAGGGGGGTAAGAGCTTCTGGATGTTCCCCTAAGACAGGTTGGTAAACCCTTCCTGTAAAGGGCCACATGGGAAATATTTTAGGCAGTGCAGGCCCCTCGCTCTTTGTTACCACAGCTCAGCTTTGCATTGTGGCATGAGAGCAGCCACAGACAACTGAAAACGTGGCTGTCTTCCGGGAAACTGCTGCCGACCCCTCCCTGTCCCACGTGATCGGCAATATTAGCACCATATTTTCAGCTGAGGGAACTGAGAAGCAAAGAGATGGCCATTTGCCCAGGTCGTCGAGGTGAGACATGGGAGGTCTGGGATTTGATTAGAAAACCTGTTTGCTGCCCTGATGTTATTTTTGTTAGATTGGCCCTTGATGTGCAGAAGTTATTTCCTTAATGGACTTGTTCTTTGCTTCATGGTAAGAAAGGCCTCTGCTGCCCCAAGATGGCATCAGTGTTTGTCCACATAGTCCTAGAGCTTTAATTGCTGCTTTTCACATATTTAAATTATTTTGTTTGATTTTATTTTGATACATAGCAGAAGCAGAGATTTAAGTCTTGTTTCTTGCTCCCAAAATGGTTTCTTGCCCTGGCAACATTTATGGAGGAATCCATCTTTCCCACAGGGATTTGAAATGCTGCTCTTTATCCCTTATCGACTGCTTACAGTTAAAGTTAACATTATCCTGTGGCCTTGACCAGATTGGCTGTTTGGTTCACTGAGGCCAAGTCAGGAATGGAATTTGAGATGGGTGGTCCTTTGCACTTCAGCCTGGGAGGCCGCCATGCAGCAGCCCTGCTCTGCTGTCACTTGCAGTGTGTGCTGTGGCAGGTAATGAAGGGAAGGAAATCACAGTGATAGACTAAACAGATAATGGGATGTGCGGTGCTGGGGACGAGAGAAAATTACAAGTTAGGCAGCGCCTCTGCCAGTGAGTGCCGCCGGCTTGGAGAAATATAATATTTATGTAATATAAGGAAATCAACCCAAACGTCACCTCCTGGCTCTACAGCAAAGAGAATGCATATAAAGTTAAAGTCTATTGAAACTGTGTGGTTTTTTTTGGGTGGGGGAATACCAGGTCTTGGACCATTTCCTTTCCCACCATTACCACCAGTGTCCAAAGGCCGTGTGGGGAAGGCAGAAGGGGCAGTCGTCTGACAGCCTTATTCCTGTGATGTCCCCCCTCCCTCTAAGATTCCTAGTATCAGAATATTGTTTTATTTGTGTCCTCAGTCATGTTGATGTTGAAGCAAATACAGGGCCGTGGTCCTGGAGGCTGGAAATGTACCAGCATGATGGTATGGATTGGGTCAGTGTTGGTCATTGCTATTTCTGTGGCTTCTGTGGCTCAGTGCCATGCATTTCTTAGGTGTATATAAAGCATTAAATGAGATAGTGCCAGTAGGGGCTTTGAACAGAGCTATACTAGTACTTGTATAAGGGTTCAGATTTTAGCTAAAAGGTAGTAACCAACAATCCATACCTTTTTTCTAAAGAGGATTTGAAGCAGCATATTAAAATAGATAAGAAAGAAATTGAGGCCAGTGGTAGGCAAATTGACACAGGTGGACATACAGGCTAGAGAAGATCAGAGCGGGGTTAGGGCACATCCTGGTTGGCACATGGCTAAGTACACTCACTAGATGCGTACTTTACTCTGTGAGCTTCCTAGTAGCCAATCCCAAGAGGGAAACAGTTTATAGGGCTTCTTGCGG